>NC_137143.1:10500126-10800126 GCF_949319135.1 Squalius cephalus
ACATATTTAAAAGTGCTTATTCAGAGGTGAGATTTGATGGTATGTTTGTTTGTTGTTTTCCAAATGTGACTGTTTGAAGGTGATCTATTGAAAAAGGTGGTAATTTATGGGTGTACAATTTGACACATAGAAAATTATCTAATTTTGAAGTTCAATAAGGGATTTGTTATACCACTAGTGAAAAGAGTTTTTCAATTTCAGTATTGAAAGTGTTGGTGTGAATTCAAAAGACAACACAAAGACTGTAAATTATTTTATTTCATTCTTTATTTAGACAGAAGACATAACCAATCATAAGAAAAAGAAATCTAAAAGAATAAATTATGTTTTAATTGTTTTTGCACTTATTTACAGTGTATCTTTTCATTGAGAGCTGCTAGGGAGTGGGGAAGTCTCACTTACTTTATTAGATCTGGGGAGGGAGGAGCATAACACACTGTGATCTAACATAGCCTATGCAATTTCTCTTCAGGAAGCCACCGTGTGACATTATCGTACCTGAAGCCTACCCTTGTCAATCTTTAGATTTCTCACACAATAAAGTAAGAAACCACATACACACATTAGCGTGTAACGAGGCTAAAACGTTTGGGGAGCGAGGACCAAGATCCTTTCGCTGTCCAAACTTCCAGAGCAGCCATAATCCATTTCCCCACACGACGGGCAAAATACCCCGTTACACATATATATAAATGACAGTGTGTTAAGAAAAAGTTCTCTCATCATTCACTCGCCTGCATATTTCAGTCTGTTTCTCATGCAAAGCTGTCATATGGCTTCTAAAAGTATAGGAATAACCATATGGTTAACATTCATGCTGTAATGTCAACATGAAATGAACATTTTCTCAGTGTTATGTTTCTAGTCGTATTGTGAATGATTCATTGGTGCATGTTATTCCAAAGAAAAACAATTCACCTCATAACCTTTAAAAAAAATAAAAATAAAAAAAATAACTGAAACAACTTTGCACTGACATCACTTGCAGCCAGGCCATGCAGCCAAATCACTATTTAGGCATTCATTTATAATTAGTCTGGCTCCATTCTGGTGTGGAATGGTCACTTTCAAGATCCAATCAATTCTTTCTGTACTTTTTTTCTATTTTGAATATCCTGTTTCACTTAGAAATATACCCTTTTATGGAACTGAAATTTTTTACAAACAGGAGCTTTTGGAGGCTATAATATGCTTTCATGGAACTTAGTCAAGTTAGGTATTTAATTTTACATGAATGGAAACAGGACTGTTGATGATGCAGTCTTAGATCATTTTTAATTTTCACACTACTGATGGATGGATGGATGGACGGACGGATGGACGGACGGACAGACTGACTGCCAGATAGACAGATAGAGACATTTTATGGGAAAGGCCATTTTTACATCCTCTTCTTTTGTCTTCCACAGAGAAAAGTTAAGCAAACTTCACTTAATGACATCAGGGTGTGTAAATAGAGACATCATTTTTTGGCCAAACTAATCCTGTAAGGAATATTTCATTGTCATGCTCATAGATTAGCAGCATACTAGTACAAGCACGTCAGCAGCTTTTGGACCCAGAACTCACAAGTCATGATTTATTACGCTTGCCATCAGTAAGGTCAGTTGTTGCACACTGATAGATTTTTACTCTATAATTTCCCCAACTACCATTCCTAACAATTCACTAAGCCCTGCAAAAAAAAAACAAAAAAAAAAATCCAGTGTCCATAGAGGTCAGATGGTGGACGTGAGGACAGTGGAGGGAAATGTTTTTCATTTCACTTTAACAGAGCTTGAACTGCACTCTATCTTGTGTTGAAATCTCTCTCTCTCTCTTTCTCTCTCATGACCTATCAACATCCCTTGCTCCCCAAATTCCCCAGGACATCTTGTGTTCAGGCTTGGCCGTATCTACAAACAGCCTGTTTACAGGAGGGCCATTTGTTTTCAGAGCTTGTAGGAGGCGCGAGTCAGCAATGGTCAAAGGAACATGAATCAGTTCAGTGCTGAATATCTGTCTGAAGTTACAGTGTTGCATTGCTACACATCATTTTTTCATTTAAGCTTCTGTGGTGTACAATTTTTATATTCTCTCATCGCTTTGAATCTTGTGATGCCATGAATAATTTTGAGGCTTTTTATTAGAATGGTACAAAATACAGTTATTTGTCTGCACTGGAGGCAGAATTGTATCCAAACAAGTCAAGTCATATTTATACACATTGCTTTATACAATATGGATTGTTTCAAAGCAGCTTTGGAGTAATAAATAGGAAAATAACATGTTAATGTTGAAAAGTTCGTCAGTTATATACAGTAAAGCAGCTCTACAGAAGACAACCCGTTTCATTATTCAGCTCAAGTCAGTTCAATGTTGATTCAGTTCAATAACAGAGTCAATGTTGAATTATTGATTATGAAATGAGTTCAATTCATCTATAAACATTTCTACAGAAGGCAATTGTTTCATTATTCAGCTCAAGTAAGTTCAACGTTGATTCAATTAATTTCCATAACAGTGGTAATGTTGCAAAGTTCATCAATTATGATACAAATTAAATTCAGCTATAAAGCAACTCTACAGTATGTCCTTCCAAACAAGTCAAATCACATTATCTATATATTGCTTAATACAATACAGATTGTTTCAAAGCAGCTTTACAGTAAGAAACAGGAAAATATGGGAATGTAAAAGTTTTGAGCTGTAATGTATTGATACTATGCAATGTCAAAAACAAGGATAAAGAAGTTTTTGGAGCTAAACAGGCAGGAACTCTTCATGTGGAGAGACACACAGCTCAATGACGGCATGAAGGTAATAGGGGCAGAGGGAGTATTGGCAGCAGTATGAGCCAAAAATGGTGTTTCGAACTGAATTCTTGCAGATATTGGCAGTCAGTGAAGAGACCTGAGAAGAGTAATGTGAGAGAATTTCTGGAGGTTGAAAACAAACAGTATTTTAAAAGCCCCCAACGGGGTGTGTGGCAGATGCTGGTTGTCCGGCAATGAAAGAGTTTCCAGAAAAGACTGAGCCTGGAGCTCGGTAGAGTAGGTGTTGATAATTTGCCTTAGGCCTACTGTATGCTGTGGAGAATGAGGTGGCAGGACCTTGCAGTAACATAATATGGTCCACAAAACTGCCCAAAAGAGATTCAGCTTGAAGTGATGCCAAGAAGAAAAGAAGAAGAAAAAAACGTACCTGATGTATGTAAGATACTTTTTAAATCATTCACACAGATGGACTATAAATTAAAGGAAAAATAACAACCTAAATGTCTTTAGCCCCATTCACACCACCAGCGACATGGCGCAACAAAGCAACACGATCCCCATCATTCAAATCTCAGCGACACGAGCGAAAGTGACCGCTGCTAGCGACAGAATGCAGGAGTAAAGGGACAGGAGTCACGCAACAAAAGTTCAGAAATTTCAACTTTATGTAAATGAGCAGCGAATTTCGAGTGCAGGCAAGACAGGACAGGATTCATTCATTCATTATTAGGGACAAGAAAATGTATTATTTGTCAAATTCGGATGACGTTTTAGTAATTTTAAAAAACATACTATTTTTAAAAAACAGTAGGGCCTATGAGTGATTGATTGATTGATCGATCGTTTATCTGGTTAATGATTTAATGCACTGAGCACTGCTGTAGATTATATAACAACACTCTCCAATAGCAGAATGCTCCTTTTAATTATTTTAAGTCTAATTATTTCTAAGTCAAATTAGAATGATATATTAGTTTTATAGATCATTCATTTGTGATTGTATTTTCTGAAGATATGGCCAGATGTGCAGTCTACCACTAACATTAGTGCAACAGCACTGGGACACCACAAGCATCTTCACAGTACAGAGACCAGCGACATACAGTGACAAAGTCGCCGGCAGTGTGAATTGGGCTATAGGCCACCACATGTCACCAGAACTGCTTCAGTTCACAGTATTGATTCTACAGACTCTGGAACTCTACTGGAGGGATGGAATTTGGAATTTGTCCAAACAATATTTTGCTGTTTTGATGATGATGATGATGGTGGAAAGCGCTGTCTAACACATCGGCCCAAAATCTCCCATGGGTGTTCAATTTTTTTAGTTCATTCCTGTAGCTCGAACAGTTAAGCATAGTGATATAAACAACAAGGTCATGGGTTTAATTCCCAGGGAATGCATGGACTGATCACTCAGAACAGGATTAACTGCAGAAGGTTCATGAGTCTGGGTCTGAATTGTATAATCTAATGATTAAATCTAAAAAAAATAAAATAAAATAAAAACATACTAAATATTTAAAGAAAAAAGTGTTGACAATTTTTTTTATAATTTCATACATGTTGAGGTCTAAATTATTTAATAAGAAATTGCTCTTTTGTAAGTGCAATCTCTAAAGAATACCTCATCACAAACAAATGAAAAAGTAATCTATGTTGATCAAAACATGTGGGAATATAAGTAATGGTTAAACATAATTATTTAATATAAATATATTAATTAATAAATTTTAAAATTGTTTAGTCTTGTTTAAAATTACATAATCCTTTGAAACGAGGTGGCCCCAGAATAGACGGTGGGCCGAGTGTCCGTATCTGCTTTACTTTTCGAAATGGATGATCCCCATGGAGGGAGAACCTGAATTTGAAAAGTTGGGACGGTTGTTTTATTCTCAACGATATGAAAAGTGTTGCCACTCCCATTTATTGCACATTTTCTCCCGAAATCATATTGCACGACCCGTAATATGCAGGCAAACGCAGTTGCCTACTATATCAATCGAGCCAATAGTGCGGCAAGATACTGACATAGGATTATTATTAACCAATCAGATGTAACTTATTTAGAACAGCTGTTTTTATTTTATTTTTTTTATTTTTTTATTGAACCACACAACAACAAGATACATACTCTAGCAGAGGAACAAAAAAAAAAAAAAAAAAAAAACACAATACAAAAATTAAAAATAACAAGGGAGCTATAAAATAACCTGACCAACAACCTATAGAAACAAAGGAGCAGTACAACACTCAAAACAGTAAACATTCTGTTATGTCACAAAGTATTTTTTTGGCTGACTTGTACATTTTAATTTTTTGGAGAGATGAAAAAAAAAGTTTAAAATCATTGATGAAACAATTAAATGACGGCTTAGAATTTTTCCATTTACTGAAGTGAATATGATATTTACACAGAAGAATGATCACATTAATTAGGTACGGACATATCCAAATTTTCCACAAAATACAGAATTTCAACAGTATCAAGCAAAGGAACACCATCTATTTTTAGAGACAACCAATCCTTAATATCTTTCCAAAACTCTTTGGTAACCGGACAAAAGACAAATAAATGTTCTACTGTTTCCTCAAATTTTCCACAAAAGACACAAGCGTCCACCATGAATTTAAATCGCTTTTTAAGAAATTCAGCAACTGGATAAATATTACGTATTATTTTGAAATGAGTTTCTTTAACTTTGGGAGAAACAGGCCATCTAATATATTTTGAGACAGCCTTTACCATAGTGGACTGCGATAGAAATTCAGGAACCAGCAGTGGTTTGTTAAAATCTGTATATATTTTAGATCTTAACACCAAACCAATTACCTTGTTATTACATTTCTTATCAATTAAATCTAGACCATTAATCAGTAGGGCCGGAAGAGAAGGCTCGCAACTGTAATATTTTAAGATACCACAAATTAATTGTAAAAGGGGAAGAGGAACGGCTTTACAGATTTTGTCAAATTCTCTTGTTGTACAAGCCACGTCATATTTCTCTTTGAAACTCTCAAAACTAAGGAAATTACAACTGCGATCTAGGATATCAGTCACAAATAAAATGCCCTTCTCAAACCAATTCCTCTTAAATAATGATTTTTTATTTATTAAAATGACCCTATTATTCCAGAGTGTGGATCTATGGGGAGTAAAATTATGTGTAAATATCATTTTCCAAAAATAAAGGATTTGCTTATGGAAATTAGACATTCTAAGAGGGATTTTATTAACTTCAAAATCACACCTTAAAAGAAATTCCAGGCCACCTAACTTATTGAACAACCTTCTGGGAATGTGGAACCACATTGAATTTGGTTGAGAAAGAAACTCTTTAATCCACTTAATCCTAAACACACCTATTAGTGCCTCAAAGTCAATGGCCTTAATTCCACCTTCATTATAATCTCTGACTAGTTGAGATCTCTTAATATAGTGGGTTTTATTTCTCCACAAAAAATGGAATAAAACAGAGTTGGCTTTACTAATATTGCTGGAGGAGACATAAAGAGAGTGACAAGGATAAGATAATTTGGATATACCTTCAGCTTTAGACAGAAGAACTCTACCAAATACTGTTAAATCTCTGGTTAACCAATGACTTAAGGTCTTTTCCGTGTCAATGATTCGATTGGCAATATTTACATCTTGCCTTCTAATTGGGTTTTTGGATATTGTGATTCCTAAATATTTAACTTCTTGAACAACTTTAATATTACTAATGGTAATTTAAAAAAGTCCAAAAACATAATATAACTGTCTGTGTTAATAAAGTCATTATAGTCTAAAATATCCAGTATTAATCTAGTATGATTATGAATATTTCTACCTTTTATAAAGGCAGATTGACACTAATCGATAATTTTTGCCAAACCTTTATCCAGCCTTCTCGAATAAACATGAGCTAATAATTTGTAGTCATTACATAACAGAGTTATGGGTCTCCAGTTGTCCAGCAGTAAATGATCTTTATTGGGTTTAGGGATTAATGTAATGATGCCTCTTTTCATGGAAGGTGAAAGGTTGCCACTAGAAATACATTCTAAAAAAGCATTATAAAGCAAAAGTCTTATATCTGTCCAAAAATGTTGATAAAATGCCACCGATAGTCCATCTAAGCCTGGAGATTTACCCTTTGACAATTTAAAAATAGCATTGTCGAGTTCTTCTATTTTGAGGGGCTCATCCAAATATGATTTGAAATCCTGTTCTATTTCCTCTTTTCTTAGTTCTTTTATCTTTGTGAAAAATATTGAAGACTCGATACCTGAGAATTTAGAATTAGGCCTATACAGATTGCAATAAAAAGTTCTTATTTCTTCGTTAATCTGATCATCATCTTCAATAATTATGCCATTGATTGACAACTTCTGAATCTTCTTTTTAGTGTCTTTGTTTCTCCAAATTAAAAAATTAAAATTAAAATTTTTTCCCCTTCTTCTAACCATCTGGCTCGAGAGCGAATGAAGGCTCCCTTGGCCTTCTCCAAGTATAAATTGTCAAATTTCGCTTGTAGATTATTTAGCTGAATCTGTTCATCTATAGTTAAATCAGTTTTGTTGCCAAATTTGTGCATTTCATTTATCAATTCAAGCCATTTCATACTTTTAAATTTGCTAATTTGCTTACCAGTCTCTATTGCTAATCCTCTAACATTAAACTTAAACCATTCCCATTTACTCAGGGGTGACGTTTCCATTGCATTAACATCTTTTAAAGCTTCTTTAACCTTTTCACAAAAACCCTCATTTTCAAGAAGACTGTTATTAAACTTACAAATGACACTGCGCTCACAACCTGATTTATGGAATGAAAAGGATAGCAAAACTGCACAATGATCGGTTAAGGGAGAAACTGAAATGTCACATTTCGATACGTTGTTAATTAGATTATTAGATATCAACCAGTAGTCAAGTCTTGAGCATTGGGCCTTATTAGAAGAACTGAACCATGTAAATTGTGATTTATGAGGATTACTCCATCTCCAATAATCTGTTAAGTGTAATTCTGAAATCAAATCTGAAATAACTTCCTCATAACAATGACAATTTGCTTTTGGAGGAGAACGATCTAACCAAAGATCATGAGCCAAATTAAAATCCCCTCCCAAAATAATTCTATCAACAGCATAGGTGATTCTCCATTTTTTGACAGACTCCTTAAGAAAAACGTCTCGGTTACGTATGTAACCCTCGTTCCATGAGTAGGGAACGGAGACGTTACGTCGGATGACGACGAATGGGGTTTCGCTTAGAAATCCTATCACCTTCGAGTATATAAAACGAGCCAATGGCAAAGAAATGCCATGGGTCTGCAGAATTTGCATAGCGTAACTCCGCCCCACCCTGGGGGTATATAAGGAAGTGCGCTGGCAACATGCAGATATGTCTTCGCTGAGGAGCCGAGACTGAACTCGGCGTTCCAGCGGTACAGCGGAAGTGGCAGGAAGACGTAACGTCTCCGTTCCCTACTCAGGGAACGAGGGTTACATACGTAACCGAGACGTTCCCTTTCGTTGTCACTCCGAGTTACGTCGGATGACGACGAATGGGGTTCCCAGTGTAATCACGCCACCTCTCGACTGTCTTCCAGTGCCCTGCGTAAGTCTGAGCTCCCTGTCGTGAGACTGGCACGGACGAAGGACTCCTACTTAACACAGGAATACCAAGGTACACTGGAAAGCATATCCAGTAGAAATATGCAATTATGCCCAGCCCGAAGGGGGGGACTTGGGATACACATATGACCCCGAAGGGCTGCATATGGAGAATCACCGGGGTGTCCAGCCGCAGGTGGAATATTTCAACCCCAGGGGTGGCAAGGTGGCTTGCCAAGGGAAAGACACATGCTCAAAGAGGCTTACAGTGGAATACACATGTGGGGGTCACCCGGAGGGGAACCATGCACATGGAGGCACCTAGCCAAGCGCGAAGCTGCCGGTGGCATAACTCTGGCGTTGACGTCGTCAGTGCTGGAGGAGACTCAGGGCTTATTAGGCTCACCTGAGGAGAATATCGCACGTATCCCGTCCGTGGAGAGGAATGGCGAGCAAGCGAAGACACCTGAGCTGAATCTCTTACCGGCTAGTTGAAGCGAGTACATGAGAAGAAACTGGCTCCACTCGGAGATTATAGAATCTCGCGAATGTGTTGGGTGTCGCCCAGCCTGCAGCTCTGCAGATGTCTGTTAGCGAGGCGCCATGCGCTAGAGCCCAAGAGGATGCCACACTCCGGGTGGAGTGGGCCGTCACACCAAGGGGGCATGGTCGACCTTGCTGCTGGTATGCCAAAGCAATGGCGTCCACTATCCAGTGAGACAACCTTTGCTTGGAGAGAGCCTTTCCCTTCAGCTTCCCACCATGACAGACAAAGAGCTGGTCTGAGGTCCTGAAACACTGCGTCCTGTCAACGTAAGCACGGAGTGCGCGTACTGGACAGAGCAGTGCCTCCTCCAAAGGCAGCGCTTGCAGGTTCACCACCTGGTCTCAAAAGGGTGTGGTGGGAACCTTGGGCACATATCCAGGCCGGGGTCTCAGGATCACGTGCGAGTTAGCCGGTCCAAATTCCAATGCTGCGTTCCAGTCCAAAATTGTCATGCCCTTCACTCGCTAACTTCCCTCCGTCTCGTTCACTCGGATGTACGTCATTGCTTACGTAGCACGAGTGCCCACTACTGGCGGAAACTGCAAGGGGCTGAACTGGAACGTCCTAAGCACTTGATCACTTGGAATCAGCTATGGAGTTGATTTATTATTTACATTTTTTTTCCTTTAAGAATTTGTTTAATGCAGCATAGAAATGTTTATGTGTTTGGGTTGTTTTAAATAAAATAAAAAATATAATTAAAATATCATAGAGTTGTCTGTTGTGGTGGTGATTAGACAATCTTTGGCGACGTCACAATCGTACTGCATTGTGGGACATATAGGTGCCTGAAGTGTACATTTGAAGTAGACTCGCTCCCTCGGTCAAAATCGAGGGAACGAGGGTCTGTCCATATAAACTTCCCTCATCCACTTCATGAAGTGGAACGCACTTCAAAATGGCGGCAGGGATTCCCCCGAGGGGAAGTGCTTAGGGAAGTTCGCAAGTGCGTGTCTAAAAGTGGACTGGAACGCAGCACAGGCACGCTTCGTCAACCGAAAATGCCTGCAGGTCCCCTACCCTCTTGATGGAGGCCAATGCAACCAGGAGCGCTGTCTTCATTGACAGGAACTTAAGCTCCACTGATTGCAGAGGCTCAAAGGGAGCACTCTGCAGGGCAGTTAAAACCACTGAGAGGTCCCAAGAGGGTACGAGGGGAGGACGAGGAGGATTCAGTCTCCTGGCTCCCCTCAGGAACCTGACGATCAGGTCGTGCTTTCCTAAGGACTTACCATCAACTGCGTCGTGATGTGCGGCAATGGCGGCAACATACACTTTCAGGGTGGAGGGAGACAGCCTTCGCTCCAACCCTTCTTGCAGGAAGGAAAGCACGACACTGATGGGGCATTTCGTGGGTTCTAGATTTTTAGAAGAACACCAGTTGACGAAGAGGTTCCACTTCAACGCATAGGCATGTCTCGTGGACGATGCTCTAGCGGAAGTGATGGTAGCCACCACCACTGGTGGTAGGGTACTCAAACCTGCCTCGTCCCGTCCAGGAGCCACACGTGGAGGTTCCAAAGATCGGGACGAGGGTGCCATAAGGTGCCCCGTCCCTGAGAAAGCAGGTCCTTCCTCAGAGGAATTGGCCAGGGAGGTGCTGTCGCGAGGAGTACTAGTTCTAAGAACCAGGTGCGGTTGGGCCAATACGGGGCAACCAAAATTACCTGCTCCTCGTCCTCCCTGATCTTGCGCAAGGTCTGCGCAAGAAGGCTCACTGGGGGAAACGCATACTTGCGGAGGCCCCGCGGCCAGCTGTGCGCCAGTGCATCCGTGCCGAGCGTGCCCTTGGTCAGGGAATAAAACAGGCCGCAATGGGACGAGTCGTGGGAGGCAAACAGGTCTACCTGTGCGTCCCCGAACTGATCCCAAATCAGCTGAACCGTCTGGGGATGGAGTCGCCAATCTCCAGCGAGAGGCCGAAGCCGAGACAGCTCGTCGGCCGCCTGGTTCAGGTCTCCCGGGATATAAATGGCACGAAGCGACCTCAGATGCTTCTGACTCCATATGAGGAGGTGGTGGGCGAGTTGTGACATACGGCGGGAGCGCAGACCACCTTGACGGTTGATGTACGCTACAGTCGCGTTATTGTCCGATCGGACTAATACGTGTTGACCCCTGAGCAACGCATGGAAGCGGTGCAGGGCAAGACGTACAGCCAACAACTCGAGGCAATTGACATGCCAAAGGCGCTGGGGTCCTGTCCAGGAGCCCACGGCAGCATGCCCATTGCACATGGCGCCCCAGCCCGTGGTGGAGGCATCTGTTGATACAACAACATGCCTGGAAACTCGTTCCAAGGGCACTCCGGCCCGAAGAAAACTGAGGTTCGACCACGGGGTGAAGGTCTGACGGCAGGCCGGAGTCACTGGGACTCGGAACGTGCCGTGATGCCATGCCCACCTCGGGACTCGATCGCGAAGCCAAAGCTGAAGTGGTCTCATATGAAGCAAACCGAGCGGCGTGACTGCGGCTGCGGATGCCTGATGCCCCAGGAGCCTCTGAAACAGTTTCAGTGGAACCACACTCTTGCCCTCGAACTGACGAAGGCAAGTCAGCAGTGACTGCGCGCGCTCGCTCGTAAGCTGCGCGCACATGGCGACCGAGTCGATCATACCGAGAAAAGAGATCCTCTGCACTGGGCAGAGTTTGCTCTTCTTCCAGTTGACCCGAAGGCCCAAACGAGCTAGGTGCCGGAGCACTAGGTCCCTGTGTTCGCAAACCTGGTCTCGAGAGTGAGCTAGGATCAGCCAGTCGTCGAGATAGTTCAGGATGCGAACCCCGTGTTCCCGAAGGGGAACAAGGGCTGCCTCGACGACCTTCGTGAAGACGCGAGAAGACAGGGCTAGCCCGAAAGGGAGAACCGCGTACTGGTATGCCTGCCCCTCGATAGCAAACCGTAGAAACGGTCTGTGTCGAGGAAGAATGGAGACATGGAAGTAGGCGTCCTTCAGGTCGATCGCTGCAAACCAATCCTGCGGCCGTATGCACTCGAAAATGCGTTTGGCCGTGAGCATCTTGAACGGCATCCTGTGAAGGGAGCGGTTCAAGACGCGCAAGTCGAGGATTGGTCGTAACCCACCGGATTTCTTCGGTACAATGAAGTAGGGGCTGTAAAAGCCGGACCTCATTTCGGCTGGAGGGACAGTCTCGATCACACCCTTCGCCAGTAAGGTAGCGACCTCCGCTCTCATAACCGGGGCATTGCCACCGACCATAGTGAAGCGGGCTCCCCTGAAGCGGGGAGGAGACCGCGCGAACTGAATCGCGTAGCCGAGCCTGATGGTCCTCGCGACCCAGCGGGACAGCCTGGGAAGCTCTAACCAGGCTTCCAGGAACTGTACCAGCGGGGTCATACGGACCACAGACGTACCCTCGGTGGTGCAGCGAGGCGGAATGACCGGCCCAGGCGTGGGTGGCATAGCGGCCCGGTGCGGGGGTACGGTCATTAGCCGCGTCCTGCCAGAGGAGGCCAGGGGAGGACCAGCGTCCCACTGGGGCGTGCTCTGGCAGGGGACTGGCGACAGAGGGGAACGAGAGTGGCGAGGCTCGTGAGCGGCGCGCACTGTCATCCGGACACTCTGTGTGCTCAGAGATGGGAGAGTGAGTTCTTTCTTTAACCACATTAGGGTGCTGCTTGTCGTGGGACGAGCAGCGGGGTGGGGAAAACCAAGGATTCTCCCCCGGCCCTCCACCGGGGGAAGGAGCAGCCCTGCTACCGTCTCCTGGGAAGAACTCAACGTCATCTCTGAGCAGCCCGTCACAGGAGCGCCGCTTGGCCTGGCGTTTAGCGGGGTACGGGGCGGGAGAGGGCTGTGGCGTCTTCCTACGACGTCCTCCACGAAGCGACCCGGATGGAGGCTGCTGCTGGGGCCGTGCGGGAGGGGCGGGAGCCGTAGGAGCAGACTGAGGTACCTGTGCCGACGGCTGAGTGGAGGCAGCAGCGGGCCGTCGGGGCAGGACATGTTTGAGAGCCTCAGTCTGCTTCTGGGCGGTCGAGAACTGCTGGGCAAAGTCCTCAACCGCCCCGCCGAAGAGGCCAGCCTGGGGTATGGGAGTGTCGAGGGACCGGGTTCGCTCGGCCTCACGCATATCGGCCAGGTTGAGCCACAGATGTCTCTCCTGGACCACACAAGTGGATATCACCTGACCCAGGGAGCGTGCGGTCACCTTTTTTCGCTCGGAGAGCAAGGTCGGTGGCGGCACGCAGCTCATCGAAGAGCCCTGGGTCAGTCCTCCCCTCGTGCATGTCACGCAACATCTGGGCCTGGTAGACCTGGAGTGTCGCCATGGCATGCAGTGAGGAGGCCGCCAGTCCCGCAGCTCTATAGGCCTTCGCCACAAGGGTGGAAGAGAACCTACAGGCTTTGGAGGGGTGCTTTGGGTCACCGCGGGAAGAAGCACTCTGAGGACACAGTTGAATCGCAACAGAGCGTTCAACCTGGGGAACCCCAGTGTACCCTTTGGCGGCCGCCTGATCGAGAGGAGGCAGGGCGGAGGAGGTCGCCGAGCGATCACGAGAAGACAATGGTGCCTTCCAGGACCTCGTGACCTCCTCATGCACATCCGGGAAGAAAGGCATTGGGGACGCGCGCTGACGAGGATCAGCGGCGGCACCCAAAAACCAATCGTCCAGCCGCGAGCGCACCGGACCAGGTGGCGGGGACCACTCAAGCCCAATGGGCGCGGCTGCCCGGGAAAGCATGGCAGTCATCTCGGGATCAGACTCGGGCAATGCTGGCACACCCGAAGGTGGCAGCACAGCCGAATCCTCACTTCCCAAGGACTCTTGCCCACCCTGTGATGCAGCGATTGACATCACATCTTCCTCTGGAGCGCCGAATGAAACGCGCGGCAAGTCAGAGGACTGTACGGCAGTTTCATTTGGGGCACTCGCGGGTTGCACGGCGCTAGAGGACGGTGTGGAGCGTGGAATTGTCGGCGCTTTGTTCCACACCGTAACCCTCAGGTCACCCTGGCCGCCAGCCGAAGTACTAACTCTCGCGGAGCCAGTAGATCGGGGTGCGGATGAGGGGACTCTACCATGAAGGTCATTGAGTCTCGACCGCAACCGTGCGATGGGCATGTTCCCGCAATGGGAACATGACTCATCCACAAACGCTGCCTTAGCGTGCTCAACACCCAGACACACAAGACAGCGATTGTGCCCATCAGAGTCAGAAATGAATAGACCGCAACCAGAAGTGCACGGGCGAGGCATCTTTAAAAAGACGTGCCGCGTGCAAGCTCTTTTAGAAAGGAGATTTCTCCACAAATGCTGAAGCGACCAGGGAGAGAACACACACACACTGGCAAATCACTGCACAGATAAGCAGGGAATGTGCACTCGCTGGAACTCGCTGTCACACCAACACTTGAATGAAGAATGAAGAGATGAATCTCAGGATTGGCTGTGGAGTGAAGTACATCAACTTGGCTCCGAAGCGAAAACATATCTGCATGTTGCCAGCACACTTCCTTATATACCCCCAGGGTGGGGCGGAGTTACGCTACGCAAATTCCGCAGACCCATGGCATTTCTTTGCCATTGGCTCGTTTTATATACTCGAAGGTGATAGGATTTCTAAGCGAAACCCCATTCGTCGTCATCCGACGTAACTCGGAGTGACAACGAAAGGGAACAAGCAATTCCCTATTCAGTGTTTTTTGGTTATAACCATAGATACACAGCAAAATAAAATTTACACCTCCTTGTTCAATTACTACCATAAGCCAATGACCCTTAGAATCACTTAGGTGGCACATAACATTACATGGCATCCTATTAAATAGAACCATGACACCTGCAGAAAGGGATGTACCATGACTAAAAAAAACTGAATCCCCCCATTGGTTCTTCCAAAATTTAACATCATCTTCCTGAGAGTGAGTCTCCTGTAAAAAATCACAGTTCGTCTTTTGCTCCTTGCAATAAAGAAAAATAGCCTTACGTTTTAAATTATCTCTTAGCCCCCTACAATTTAAAGAAAGAAATGATAAACACCATTAAATCGAATGTATCTCAAAAACCAAACAATAAGGACGATGCGCAGGAACGAGAAGAATATGTTCCTTTAAATTCTCAGCAATAAAGAAGATGCAACAAACCAAAAAAGCACTATTGTCGTTAAGTCAAACATTACCTTAGACTAAAAGGCATTGAATCAGTCATTCGGGGTCCACACGCCGGTTATCAATCAATGCGTAACCTTCTTTAAGGAACGCTCGCTTCCCCCTCTTCCGAGCCTCTTGAACCAACATCATCACGTACATTTCTCATTCCGAACTGAATGATAATGGGCCTTGGCGTGCCATCACTTCTCTTGATCCCCAAACGGTGAACAACATCCACCGTGTCTCGTAGCCGATCAACAGAAAGCGGAACCACTCTGGTTAAAATCCCAATCACCAATTCTCTTGCATCCTCTCCGTCTTTTTCTTGTAGACCAATCATTCTCAGATTCCATCTTCGTTTGTAGCGAGCTTGTTCCTCGTGGGCTTTCTTGAGAGAGCTGTTCACTATTTGTAAATCGGCGACTTTCTTCTGCAGCACGGAGATTTCTTCCTTGTTTTCAGAGATGGCGCCCTTGTTAACTTCAATACGCTTATCAAAGCCTTTCAGCAGCTCGGTCTGCTCATCCACTTTTTTGGTTAACAGTTGTAAGGCACTGAGAATAGCCATACTAGTTTCACCTTCTTCCACGGATCTCAACCTTTTTGGGAGCGGGCTATCAATCGGCGTGTGTGTAGGATTGATAGACTTTGAGCTGGCTACATCCATGCCTTCCAAATCACTTTCGTCGCAAGCCTCGTGCAGGGCTAACAGATTATAGTTGTGAACAGACATCTTCACAAAACTAAAAAAAAAAACTTCAGTGCGAGTGATAATTACTCCAAAAGTATTAAAACAATATTTCCAATGAAAATTATGTTTGCTGCATCTTTGAATGTCAAAATCTGGGAACTAAATGACAACTAATATACAGAGCCCGCAAAAGTTAGACCTCTCATTCCGCCATCTTGGATCCTCCCCCCTAGAACAGCTGTTACACGTATGATTCAGCTATCGGACACGAGCAGCTGCGTCGGCAGCAGCACATTGACCATCGCCAAGGACATTCTTTCTGTGATTGTAAGTATTAATTTAATTAGAATATGATATCTATATAAAAAGTTTTTGTACACTGTGTTGTTCAAACGTATGTAACGTTACTGTAAGCGTCTCGTTAGTGTTGTTTTAACCCTTGTATGGCAGGTCTGTAGGACCCGTTTTCATTTTTTATCAAGAGAAAAATTATACGATTAATTATTTTTTCAAACTCAGACTCATTGGTCTTTCTGTGAAGAATATATATCCGAACACATTTTCAATGACCACACACTGTACCACCCCCTCCACCCCCTACACATTTATATTACACACAGGATGTGCGGGTCCACTGGACCCGGGGCTAATAAAAGTGTGGAAATTGTAGGTCCTGTCTGTGTACCTTTACTCTGTCCTCCTCCTGTCAGGGCCTACTGTGTGTGTGTCTGTGTGTGTGTGTGTGTGTGTGTGTGTGTGTGTGTGTGTGTGTGTGTGTGTGTGTGTGTGTGTGTGTGTGTGTGTGTGTGTGTGTGTGTGTGTGTTCTTGCATATGGTTTATGAGGACACAAATGTGTATGAGGACATCTGTGTCCTTATAAACCAAACGGCTTAAAAAACATACTAAATGGTGTTTTTTGAAATGCAAAAAATGCCAAAGGTTGTCTGTGATTGGTAGGTTTAGCGGTAGGGTTAGTGCAGGGGGATAGAGTATACAGTTTGTACATTAGAAAAACCATTACGCCTATGGAGAGTCCCCGTAAACCACATATCTGAATGAGTGAGTGAGTGAGGTGTGTTTGAGTATAAGTGTGAGGTGTGTGTGAGTGCAAGAGTGAGTTTTGTGTTTCTACCCCTGCCGTTCCCGCACAGGGTTGCAATTCTTTAATGTGATCTAACAAAGGTAAAGAGAAAATATTAACCATATATGCAGTTTATATTGCTTGTAATTGGGAAGAAGTAAACATCTGTTGAGTATTTTAACATAACATTTTTGATTGTGTTGAATTAAAAACCCAAACATACAGCGGGTCCAGCAGACCCACAAACACTGGCTGAGTAACAGAAATATGAACACCACACAAGGGTTAAGTAGGGTAGTTTCAGCTGGCTATCTAGCAGTAGCTAGCATCATGCGATTACATATTTGATTTAATCAAATTACATGTTGATTACATGTGCATCTACCTTTCACACAATTTGTTTTTTTACACGAGCAGTGCACGAGTTCCAGTATGGCCTCTGGAGCTGGACGTGTAGAGATCACGGGCGCAAGACCTCAGAGCCCGTGTTTTACTGGAGTTGCCTCACCATCCTCTGCCTCTACCACTACAAAAAGTGCAAAACAATAGATCTAGGTTCTGCACCCTTCCCCACATCACTGATTAAGGAGAAATGGTTTGTAACTTTCAGCAGGGAAACTCATGCTCCATATATTGGTTCCACCTGTTCCCTTAACATGGGTAATAGACCAGTTTCACAGCGTTCAGGTGTCCGACCTTGTTGATGTTAATGATGCCATAATTGGAAGGGTCAATTTTTGCAGGGTATTTTTATTATATTACTGTTAATGCACTGTATATTATCTATATTATTTGTACTACTCTCATACTGTTACTGCTAATACACTGCACATATCTGCATATGTTGTTCGTACTGCATATCCATATCTATTCTGCTCTTATAAGGCTACTGCTAATACATTGCACATTTATATTTACTTTATATTACTGCAAACCATACTATCTTAACTGTATACTACTGTCTACACTGCACTGTATGTCTTACACTGCACCGCCTGTCTATACAATATAATACCAACCTTCCTTTGCAGTTTCTTCAGCTATTACTGCCTTCTCTCTTCTCCTTTGTGCTCGTTTTATCTTTGTGATATATGTGAAATGGCTGTAGCACTCCCTGTGGTAGCCAGTGTTAGCTGGTTTGACTAACTGGTTTGTAGGTTCATGGCTTTGTAACTTGTATGCCTGTACTGCTTCTTCTGCTATAATACTTTCTCTGCACTCAAGGTCTTTCCACAAAAACACTGATTTAATGAATTCGTCCCAACTTATGTCTGTGAAGGGAATGGTGGGTCCACTTGCCTCAAATATATGCATACAGCACTTCATGTTTTGCCATTTCTACCCAGTAAACATGTGCTGGAAAAAAATCATTTTTATGACGTTGTGTTTCCAAGCAATACAGAGCAAATGTGTGAAATCAGTACTATATTTTCAAAGATTTTAACCTAGAGGAGGTGAAGGAATTGAGAATGAATTATCTTACCTTTCCATGTCTCCCTAAAATGAAAGGTTCATTTTAAAATTATAAATGACATATACCCATCTAAAGAATTCCTGAAATCGTCTCGGTTACGTATGTAACCCTCGTTCCCTTTCGTAGTCACTCCGAGTTACGTCAGATGACGACGAATGGGGTTTCGCTTAGAAAGCCTGACATCTTCGAGTATATAAAACGAGCCAATAGCAAGGAAATGCCATGGGTCTGCGGAATTTGCATAGCGTAACTCCACCCTACCCTGGGGGTGTAAACGCACTGGCATTAGTAGTACATTTAACATTAGCTCAAATGATCTATAGGGAATTTTAATAATTAATCATGAATATGATTAATATTTTGCATATTACAGTTACATTAATTTATCGAAACTGAAACTAGATCGATATGTATATGAATAACCAATCACAACGAATTATAATTCCTCATTCATATATCAATAATCTTATTTCAAATCGAAGTTATGGGATAACTTTCAATGGAATTAATTTAGTTATCAAACAATCTGTTTGTCCAGCAAACATTAACGTAAGATTAACTTCAACTCTCAAAAAAAATTATCCTTCTTACAAATGCAAGAAAGAGTATTTTTTCTGGCCTTGAAAAAAAACAACTCTCCGTGTTTGTAGAATTAGGTTACTTAAATCGTGTTGGTGAACATTCTCTAACTAAAACACTATTGATTAAAGAATACATTTCAAAACCACACCTCTATTATAAAGCAAAACTAATCACACATACATATCGGAAGGTATACATTCAAGAGCCATATTTCTATATGAAGTTGCACCCAAAGGATGTTTTGTATGTGTGTGTATGTGTGTGTATGTCACATAGAAAGTTTCGTTATCTCTCTGTGGGTCCTTTTGAAGCTCCCCACAGGGAAGAAGAATGTTGGTTTCAGGTTTCTGGAGTATCTCTGAGATGCCATAAGTGTCAGAGACGCAGACCTGATGGCACCCAGGCCATGAGTTACATTTTCAGGTTAAACGTTAAAAGTTTTGTCAAAATTTATAATGACAAGGCTTCTGGAGTTTTGTGTGCAGGGAAAACAGAATCATGATTCATGCACATTCGTTACAGGGGTATATAAGGAAGTACGCCGGCAACATGCAGATATGTTTTCGCTTCGGAGCCAAGAGTTTTCTTCACTCCTACAAGCCATTCTGTATCATCTTCACTCTACAAGACGAGCGGCTCTTCAGTGTGTTGGTGTGACGGCGAGTTCCAGCGAGATCGCATTGCCTGCTGCTGATCTGTGCAGTGCTCTGCCGACAGTGTGTGTGTTTCTCCCTGGGCGCTTCAGCACTCTGCTGAGCTTTTCCTCTCTCTAAAAGAGCTGCACGCGGCACGTCTTTTTCAAGACGGCTCGCCCGTGTATTTACTGGATGTGGGCGCGTTATTCATCTGCCTAACGGTCACGAGCGCTGTTTCGCGTGTTGGGCTTATTCACGCTCGGCAGTGCTCATGGATGAGTCATGTTTTCATTGCGGGAACGTGACCATTGCGATGTTTAAAGACCGAGACTCAATGATCTCCGTGTGGGTAGAGTCCCCTCTGCCACACCCCAATCTATCTCTTTCTCGAGAGGGGATACTTTGGCTGGTGGCCAGGGTGATCTGAGGGTTATGGTGTGGCATAATACCGACGAGCATTCCTCGGGCCACGCCCCCCTCCACATCGCAAACCGTTGGGCTTCCGTGTGTGCCTGGTTCCTCTCGGGGACCCAGTGTTTTCATTCAAGGCTCCAGCAGGTGGTGTCATGTCACTCACAGCATCACAAGGCGGGCTTGATTCCTCTGGAAATGAGGATTCGACTGCGTTGCTTCCCTCTGGAGTGTCAGCGTTAGTCGGGTCAGATCCAGAGCTGATGGCCATGCTTTCCCGGGCAGCTGAAAGCATCGGTTGGAGTGGCGTCGCCCTCCCCCCGAGCGCTGTAGGCTTACGATTGGTTCCTGGGCGCGTGTTGCTCTCAGCACTCGCTCCCAGTGCCTTTCTCCCGGACGTGCATCAGGACGCCTCCGGCTCGCGAGAGTCCCGTGACTTATCGCGCCCCGCAGGCGTCCTCCGCCTTCGCTGCACTCGATCGCGTGGCGATCATGGGCTGTATGTTCTGTCACTATCGTGGCACAGGCATGCAGTGCTGTGGGTCGCCTTCGCCTTCGAGGCACTGCTGACTCGGGAGTTCTGTCAGACCAGGCCGCCGTGGAACGCTGGTCCTTCCCTGACCAACACTAACAGAACGCGGAAACTCGACCACGCCCCCACGCAGGGACGCTATGCCTCCCATATCTGGGCTGGTCGATCCGCCACGCACACTACTGACCTCGCTCTACGGGCGACATCGGTACCTGCGTGATCACGGGGCCAGGTGATGTCCACAGCTGTGGTCCAGGATTGGGCTCAGCCAGGTTGATGTGAGGGGGTCTGAGAATTCATTTTCTCAGCTCCCCCATGTCCCAGGCTGGGCTCCTCGGCGGTGTGGTTGAGGACTGTACCCTACAGTCTTTGACGCCCCCAGAAGCAGACTGAGGCCTTCTGCACCGACGGTCATCCGTCCGTGCGGTCTCCTTAGTCTGCTCCCCGCCGAGGTCACCTCCCTGCGGCCCCTCCCCTCGGGCCTTCACTGGCCCCGAGCAGGAGAGGGTTGCAGGAGGGCGGCACTGCCCGTCTCCGCCCCTTAGCTGGCCAAACACCAGGCTAAGCAGCACTTTCGAGACGGGCAGCTTGGAGTTAGGGCTCAGTTCTTCTCAGGAGTTGGTAGCAGGGCCACTCTGTCCCCCGGTGGAGGGCCGGGGGAGTATCTCTTGTTTCAAGAACTGATGCCCCTTCCTCCGAGCCCCAAGAGGCTGTGGATGAAAGTGCGCGCCGCTCACGAGCCTCGCCACTCTCGTCCCCCTCTGTCGCCAGACCCCTGCCAGAGCACGCCACCGTGGGACGCTCCCTTGGCCTCCTCTGGCAGGGCGCGGCTAATGACCGTGCCCCCGCACCGGGCCGCTATGCCACCCACGTCCGGGCCGGTCATTCCGCTTTGCTGCACCACCAGTGTACGTCTGGTTCGCTTGACCCTGCTGGTACAGCTTTTGGGAGCTTTCCCAGACTGTCCCGTTGGGTCGCGAGAACCATCAGGCTCGGCTACGCGATTCAGTTCACGCGGTCTCCTCCCCGCTTCAGGGGAGTCCGCTTCACTATGGTCGGTGGCAATGCCCCTGTCATGAGAGTGGAGGTCGCCACCCTACTGGCGAAGGGTGCGATCGAGATTGTCCCTCCAGCCGAAATGAAGTCCGGCTTCTACAGCCCCTACTTCATTGTACTGAAGGCAGCGATCGACCTGAAGGACGCCTACTTCCATGTCACCATTCTTCCTCGACACAGACCGTTCCTACGGTTTGCTTTCGAGGGACAGGCATACCAGTACGCAGTTCTCCCTTTCGGGCTAGCCCTGTCTCCTCGCGTCTTCACGAAAGTCGTCGAGGCAGCCCTTGTTCCACTACGGGAACACGGGGTTCGCATCCTGAATTATCTCGACGACTGGCTGATCCTAGCTCACTCTCGAGACCAGGTTTGCGAACACAGGGACTTAGTGCTCCGGCACCTAGCTCGTCTGGGCCTTCGGGTCAACTAGGAGAAGAGCAAACTCTGCCCCGTGCAGAGGATCTCTTCTCTCGGTATGGAAATCGACTCGGTCGCCATGTGCGCGCAGCTTACGAGCGAGCGCGCGCAGTCACTGCTGACTTGCCTTCGTCAGTTCGAGGGCAAGAGTGCGGTTCCACTGAAACAATTTCAGAGGCTCCTGGGGCATATGTCATCCGCAGCCACAGTCACGCCGCTCGGATTGCTTCATATGAGTTTCCAGGCATGTTGTTGTATCAACAGATGCCTCCACCACAGGTTGGGGCGCCATGTGCAATGGACATGCTGCCGCGGGCTCCTGGACAGGACCCCAGCGCCTTCAGCATGTCAATTGCCTCGAGTTGTTGGCTGTACGTCTTGCTCTGCACCGCTTCCGTGCGTTGCTCAGGGGTCAACACGTACTAGTCCGATCAGACAACACCGCCACAGTAGCGTACATCAACCGTCAAGGTGGTCTACGCTCCCGCCGTATGTCGCAACTCGCCCGCCACCTCCTCATATGGAGTCAGAAGCATCTGAGATCGCTTCGAGCCATTTATATCCCGGGAGACCTGAACCAGGCGGCCGACGAGCAGGTAAAAAGGTAAAAAGATCCGACAGGTAAAAAGATCTGTTTGCCTCCCACGACTCGTCCCATTGCGACCTGTTTTATTCCCTGACCGAGGGCACGCTCGGCACGGATGCACTGGCGCACAGCTGGCCGCGGGGCCTCCACAAGTATGCGTTTCCCCCAGTGACCCTTCTTGCGCAGACTTTGCGCAAGATCAGGGAGGACGAGGAGCAGGTAATATTGGTTGCCCCGTATTGGCACAACCGCACTTGGTTCCCAGAACTAGTACTCCTCGCGACAGCACCTCCCTGGCCAATTCCTCTGAGGAAGGACCTGCTTTCTCAGGGACGGGGCACCTTATGGCACCCTCGTCCCGATCTTTGGAACCTCCACGTATGGCTCCTGGACGGGACGAGGTAGGTTTGAGTACCCTACCACCAGCGGTGGTGGCTACCATCACTTCTGCTAGAGCATCGTCCACGAGACATGCCTATGCGTTGAAGTGGAACCTCTTCGTCAACTGGTGTGTTCTTCTAAACATCTAGAACCCACGAAATGCCCCATCAGTGTCGTGCTTTCCTTCCTGCAAGAAGGGTTGGAGCGAAGGCTGTCTCCCTCCGCCCTGAAAGTGAATGTTGCCGCCATTGCCGCACATCACGACGCAGTTGATGGTAAGTCTCTGGGAAAGCATGACCTGGGAGCACTGGGAGCGAGTGCTGTAGAGCAACACGCGCCCAGAAACCAATCGTAAGCCTACAGCGCTCGGGGGGGAGAGCGCCCCTCCAACCGATGCTTTCAGCTGCCCGGGAAAGCATGGCCATCAGCTCTGGATCTGACTCGACTAACACTGACACTCCCGAGGGAGACAACGCAGTCGAATCCTCATTTCCAGAGAAAACAAGCCCGCCTTGTGATGCTGTGAGTGACATGACACCATCTGCTGGAGTCCCGAATGAAAACACTGGGTCCCCGAGAGGAACCAGGCACACACGGAATCCCCACGGTTTGCGATGTGGAGGGGGGCGTGGCCCGAGGAAGGCTCGTCGGAATTATGCCACACCATAACCCTCAGATCACCCTGGCCACCAGCCAAAGTATCCCCTCTCGAGGAAGAGATAGATTGGGGTGTGGCAGAGGGGACTCTCACACAGAGATCATTGAGTCTCGATCTATAAACATCGCGATGGTCATGTTCCCGCAATGAAAACATGAGTCATCCACGAGCGCTGCCGAGCGTGATTAAGCCCAACACGCGAAACAGCGCTCGTGACCGTTAGACAGATGAGTCACGCGCCCACATCCAGAAAATACACGGGCGAGCCGTCTTGAAAAAGACGTGCCGCGTGCAGCTCTTTTAGAGAGAGAAAAGCAGAGTGCTGAAGCGCCCAGGGAGAAACACACACACTGTCAGCAGATCACTGCACAGATCAGCAGCAGGCAATGCGATCTCGCTGGAACACGCCGTCACACCAACACACTGAAGAGCCGCTCGTCTCGTAGAGTGAAGATGATACAGACTGGCTTGTAGGAGTGAAGAAAACTCTTGGCTCCGAAGCGAAAACATATCTGCATGTTGCCAGCGCACTTCCTTATATACCCCCAGGGTGGGGCGGAGTTACGCTATGCAAATTCCGCAGACCCATGGCATTTCATTGCCATTGGCTTGTTTTATATACTCGAATATGACAGGCTTTCTAAGCAAAACCCCATTCGTCGTCATCCGACGTAACTCGGAGTGACTACGAAAGGGAACTAAATCTGATATTGGAGAAAACTCTTCTCAATTTTGTGAAACGAGTATTCCAACCACTGAACATATTTTTTTTATTATTGTAATCACTCAAAATTGTTTTGGTCTCAATTGTACAGTAAACTGTCATGCATTATTACATGTGTAAATCCCCTTGAATACAAATTAAGTTTGGTGTACTTAAGAAAGATTGTCCACAGTACTACTTGTTTTAATAATCTTTTTGAATTTGCTAAATACTTCATTCATAAATGCAGATTTATGAAATCCTCCCCGTCCTTTCCTCATTTTACTAATGAACTTAAAGCTTTTGCTGCTTCACGTTGCAGTTTGCACCTTCCAAATGAAAAAGCTTCTATAGTAGCCAATTTCTTCAATGAGCTAAGTGCACTTTAGCTCCTTTACCCCTTGCAAGGACTTACTTTTACATAAATGTTATTTATTTTACTTATTTTATTATTATTTTATTTACTTATTTATTTTTTGTTGTCTTTCTTGATTGTATATTTGATTTGAGACTTCGTCACTGTTACTTATTGTATTTTGCAAGTGTGTCTGCCTTTTGACAATTGTAAGTTAATATTGTTTATTCAATACCTTATTTTGTCTGTAAATTTGAATTCAATAAAAAAAATTAACCGAAACAAAAAAAAAAGTGAAATCAGAACGGTGTATTTATTAAAGATTACAACTAAATTACAGGACGTCGTATGACAAAAGATGGTTATATAAAATAAAAACAGTAAGAATGGATAACGTTACCTCTACATTCACATTTTGTGTCAAACTGAATATGTAGCATAAGTGGGTAAAATGAGTTAAGTTAAATCTTTCCTGTGCACGGAGCGCCAGTGTTTTGACCATAAAGGTTTTGACAAACACGCGTTTCACCAACACCGACAATCACCAACACCGACACTTTTTCCACGCATGCTATTGGATGAAGGCAACAAATACGCCATGCATGTCAGACCCCACACGTAGCTGCCTGTTCTATTCGCCGGGAAAATAACCTGGAGAAAGTTACCGATATTATAGTAATGGACAAAGTATGTGAGTGGCAACAATTTTTATTTACTTTGTTGAAAAGCGTAGCAGTTACATATAAAAAACTGGGTTATCCCTCACCACAGATCGTCCGAAAACAGGAAATCTCCCCTCGGCCCACCGTCTAGAAGTCACACAGAACAAAGTTAAATGTTATCATTTCAAATTAAGTAAATACTGTGTTTAATAAATGCATTTGAAAACATAATGTCATTGATGATTAATAAAATATAATTGGTAACGCTTTACAATAAGGTTCATGTATTAAACATTAGAAAATGTATTACATTAACTAACCATGAGCAATACATTTGTTACTGTTTTTGTTCATCTTTGTTAAGTTTAGTTACAAAAAATACAGCTGTTCATTGTTTGTTCATGTTAGTTCGCAGTGCATTAACTAATGTTAAGAAGATTTTAATAAAGTATTAGTAAATGTTGAAATTAACATTAACAAAGACTAACAAATATGTGCAGTGCATTATTAGTTCATGTTAACAATGTAGTTAACTAATGTTAACTAATGAACCTTATTGTAAAAATGTTACCATACAATCAACTACTTAATTCCACTAATTAAATACTCATATATTAAATAAAGATTTGAAAACATTTGCACATCTGTAAGGCTGTTCACACGTAAATTCACGTTTTAGATGCTGTTAATTACGGTGGCCGAGAAGGGTCACAACACAAACAAACGCCACAACAACTACATATGCAGAAAACACCTCCAAATTCAGAAAACACATGCAAACGCCACCACAACAACTACATATTCAGAAAACACCTCCAAATTCAGAAAACACATACAAACGCCACAACAACTACATATTCAGAAAACACCTCCAAATTCAGAAAACACATACAAACGCCACAACAACTACATATTCAGAAAACAACTTAGTCGATTTCACATCACGTACGCTGCAAATATTCACAGCACGAGCAAATAGGGAAACGAACTGCAAACTGCAAAGACACAACGGAAATGTTTCCAGGGGGGCCATAATCAGTGACGGCTACAAGAGGTAAGTGTTTCTCTTTTATTATGACAGACTTGTCGATGTGCTCTGATACCGAAGTGGTTTTGTGTGTTTTCAACATATTAAGTTATTGTCCCCACGTTATGTATTTGTCCACGCAGATAATTGTTAAACGTTCTGCCAACGTTGTTAGCTGGAAACTAGCTGGCTAGCTCGCTTCTGGTCACTAAATAGATGCATTACCGGTGTTTGTATATTGTTGTCCTGATATCTGAACTATTTATTTATTTTTCAGATTGAAATGTTCTGTCCGTTTTGTGCTGCAAACCACTTCGGTATCAAAGCACATCGACAATAGCCTGGTAATACCAAACTCTGCTACTTCGCTTTGCTTCGTAGACAGAGTCTGGCATGGCATAATTGAAAAGCGTTTTCTTTCTCGCGGGGGGGGGGGGGGGGCGCTTGTCTGAAGTTTAAAATCATTGGTTACCCGTAAGCCAATCACATAACGTTTGGTTATGGCGTGTGTTATGCGCATGCTCAGCCGCATCTAACTTCCACTGTAAACACATGTATGATGCGAAAACAAAACCATCGAGCGAAATACCAGAGTGAACATGGCTGTGAACGACTTTTGCAGATTATGTGAAGTAAATCTACGCATCCACGGTACAATCAGTGTCTACGTCACGGCTCTCAGCCCGCCCTCTGTTCGTTGATTGGCCGGCTGTTTTCAGGCCGGAGGAAAACGGAAAGCTATTACGCTGTCTCAGACTGAGTACAGAAGCGAAATGAAATTGAGCGGAAGTAAGAAGTCTGACGTAGTCAGGCTACATCGACTAGTCTGTCATAATAAAAGAGAAACACCAGAGAATGTCTAATAAGGCCGTAGACGGGCTCTGGAAACACTTACCTCTTGTAGCCGTCACTGATTATGGCCCCCCTGGAAACATTTCCGTTGTGTCTTTGCAGTTTGCAGTTCGTTTCCCTATTTGCTCGTGCTGTGAATATTTGCAGCGTACGTGATGTGAAATCGACGAAGTTGTTTTCTGAATATGTAGTTGTTGTGGCGTTTGTATGTGTTTTCTGAATATGTAGTTGTTGTGGCGTTTGTATGTGTTTTCTGAATTTAGAGGTGTTTTCTGAATATGTAGTTCTTGTGGCGGCGTTTGCATGTGTTTTCTGAATTTGGAGGTGTTTTCTGAATATGTAGTTGTTGTGGTGTTTGTTTGTGTTGTGACCCTTCTCGGCCACCGTAGTTAATACATCTGTATTGTATGTTTTAGTGTCTATGCAAACATAATTAATGTACATATGGTAGAAATGCATTTTACGTAAATACATTCTTACTCATGATATCACGTAGGGATATGGATTTTTCCATTAAAAAAAAACAAACAAAAAAACAGTGCAGTGCAGTGAACAATTATTTGTGACAGGAAGTGACATATTTGTATGCAACAAATATGCAATGTCACTATGTCAACTATGTTGAAAACTGTTTCAACAATCTAATGCAAACTAAATCACTTATCTCTGCAGTTGCTCGGTGAGGAATTAGGACCACGGTGAATAAGCCAGGAGAGAAAGTAAGAAGCTGTCTGACGTTTTTTTGACAGGAAGACATTTGCATTCTCCTGCGGGCATCAACTCCCTCTTGAGTAAGTCCTATTCCTTTGGCTTCTGCCTCATCACATGGTAGAGAGATAACAGACAGCTTTATTTACCCTACTGATTTCATGCTACATTACTAACACATCTCACCCTTGTCATCTGAAAATGCTGCATGGTTTGGCTTCTCTCCAACATTCTCACTAACATATATTCAACGTCCATTTTTGGAAAGAAGGTCTCCATGCAAATATGCAGTGTTTGACAGACAGATGAGAATTCAATGTCCTACACACATGTGTCAGGTGTTCAAGACAAGTTATATTTAAGCAAAATCACAAAAGCAAGAGTGCTGTT
Source organism: Squalius cephalus (assembly GCF_949319135.1). Classification (NCBI taxonomy): domain Eukaryota; kingdom Metazoa; phylum Chordata; class Actinopteri; order Cypriniformes; family Leuciscidae; genus Squalius; species Squalius cephalus. The sequence continues at coordinate 10,528,346 of NC_137143.1, forward strand.
GTAATGAATATAAGCACAATCACACAATCTGACTTTCTGCATATTCCACTCCGCACCCCTCACACACTCTGTTCTAGAATTCTGCAAACACAATACAGAGAACAGTTGGTTCTCTTGGATCACCTGTTGGCAAGATGAATAAATGTCAGATGAGTAAAGGTAAATGTGAAACGGGTATTAGGCATAAACAAATTAGGCAAGACATCACAACTTGCGCACAAACTGCTACATTGTAGAGAAGGTCACACACATACAGAGATTCACACCTGTTAAAGTAATTCACAGTTGTTCACTCAAGAATCCCTGGCTGGCCCAGTCAGAGCCTTAAATCTTGTGTCTGCAGCAGCCGGTGAGCTCAGATTAACCTGTATTTCTACCACCCTGTGTAGGAGGAAGAGATTTAATGTTTGGCATGAACTCTAAAGGAGCCGCAGCTCAGATCAACCCAGAGGGGTTACATCAACTTAATAGAGGACATATTGAAGAACCCATTGATTATGTCCTCTTACAGATCAAGATTAATACCCATTACTCTTACCCATTACAATGGAATTGGCAAGTGGAATTTGCATGCCAAGCCACTCCCCTGTACACACTGGTCTATAAGATGATGGCATACATCCACTCATACAAATTTTTTCTTCCAAGCCGAGTGCTTGCGTACAGCTATCACTCTCTACCAATCACCTCAATAAGAGCATTTACTGCTTCTAAAAGAGCTTGCAATCGAGAGGAGATCTTTCTTGCTGGAGAGAAGGTGTACACTGGCTCCCAGTTACATTTAGGATAGATTTTAAAGTATTATTACTGGTATATAAATCATTCAATGGCCTAGGACCTCAATACATTGCAGATATGCTCACTGAATATAAACCCAAAAGATCACTCAGATCATTAGGATCACATCAGCTAGAAATACCAAGGGTTCACTCTAAGCATGGTGAGTCTGCTTTTAGATACTATGCCAGCTGCAGCTGGAACCACCTTCCAGAAGAGATCAGATGTGCTCCTACAGTAGTCACATTCAAATCCAGACTCAAACCACATCTGTTTAGCTATGCATTTACTGAATGAGCACTGTGCCACTGTTCGTCCGACTATTTGTTCTGTATTTTATTTTCTCTTTTATTCTAAACTGTTTTAATTATTCTTATTTCTTTTGATTATTTTAATTTCTTCTCTGTAAAGCACTTTGAATTACCATTGTGTATGAAATGTGCTATATAAATAAACTTGCCTTGCCTTGCCTATTCAGCGGCGTTTCGCCTTCGAATTCACTGCATGGATAAGTGCAGCGATTGCCCCCTTGGCCTTTAAGCTAAAAAGAGCAGATTTCCCTAAAAGAGCAAGCACTCTTTTAGATGTCTTTCCGACCGTGTGTTTCTGGACGCGGTTGTTTCCTGTCCTCATCTGATGGCCGCGAATCTGGTCCAAGGCTTCTCCCTCCCAAGGCCTGTAAGACGAGGACAGCCCTGGCTGCTAAGGCCTACAGTGCTGCTGGACAGGCCGCCTCCGCCCTGAATGTGATGGCCATCTTGCAAGTCCATCAGGTCAAAGCACTCAAAGAACTGCACGAAGGTAGATCTGAGCCGGGGCTGATGCAGAAATTTTGCACAGTGACTGACCTCGCCCTCTGGGCAACGAAAGTTACAGCGCGGGCCCGCAACACTCCTTCCCCTGTAGGAGGGCCGGGCAGCGAACCTTCAGTTTCATTTAAATAGTTTATTTCCCCACTTTTTCAATAAAAGAGCAGTCTTTTAGGACAGTTTTCTCAGTCTCCATATTGGTTTTGGTTTGGCAGTGAGCGACACTCTGCTTCTTCATTCTCAGCCCCCCTTCTTTCACCAGAGGCCAGGAGTTTGCATTTCGAGGATGCGCTGTTTCCCCTAGCCAGTCCCTTGCAGGAACCACTGAGCCAGGTAAGAGTTACACCACACTCACGGCTGTCCCTTTTGTGTAGCTCACGAAGAGCTTAGGAGCCTGGCTAGCACTTCCCAGTCCGTCCTGCTGGCTCATTCGGACAATCAGACTTGGCTATGCGATTCAGTTTGCCAGGCATCCCCCCCTAGGTTCAGTGGCGTCCGGTTTACCTCGGTGGCAGGCAAAGACGCCCCTGTCCTGCATGCAGAATTTGTGGTTCTGCTGGCGAAGGACGCAATAGAGCCTGTCCCTCCAGCCAAGATGAAGTTAGGATTTCACAGCCCGTACTTCATTGTACCCAAGAAAGGCAGTGGGTTACGGCCGATCTTAGATCTGCGCTTCACAAGCTCCCGTTCAAGATGGTAATGCAGAAACGCATCCGCGTGTTCGCCCCCAGGATTGATTAGCAGGGATCGACCTGAAGGATGCATACTTCCATGTCTCAATTTTACCTCGACACAGACTGTTTCTTTGGTTTGCTTTTGAGGGTCGGGCATACCAGTACAAGGTCCTCCCTTTTGGGGCTGTACCTGTCTCCCCGCGTCTTTACTAAAGTCGTGAAGGCTGTCCTTGCCCCACTAAGGGAAGTGGGCATTCGCATTCTGAACTATCTTGACAAGTGGCTCATTCTAACTCTATGGAGTTGGACTCAGTCACTATGTCTTTTTACGAGCCAGAGTGCCCTTAGAACAAGTGTCCAGACATGTTGCCAACAGATGCCTCCATAACGGGCTGGGGCGGTGTGTGCAATGGGCATGCAGCTTCGGGCTTCTGGACAGGACCTTGACTGCAGTGGCATACCAATTGCTGACAGAGCTACTTGCCCTGCGCTGGTTTCAACCGTTGCTTCAGAGCAAGCACATGTTGGTCCGCACGGAAAACACTGCGATGGTTGCGTACATCAAGGCGGGGTGCGCTCACGTTGCATATCACATCTCGCCCGTCATCTCCTCCTCTGGAGTCAGCAAATGCTCAGGTCGCTCCGCGCCGTTTACATTCTGGGCGAGCCTAATTGAACTTGCAAGCCCTGTCCCCGAAGGGCTAAATTGTTATTTAGCAATAACAATATTGCTAAAAGTGTATACATCTCATTTGCTATCATTAAATTGCATCATACTGTACACAGTAAACTGATGGTAAATCAGTAATTTGCCCTTCAGAGTCATATATTGTACACTCTTAAGAAAAATAGATCTAAACATTACCAGAATAGGGTTCTTGGGCTTGTAACAATAGCAGGACCCTTTTTATAAGATTCTACAAAGAACCATGCTTAGAAATTGAAATTGGAACTGAACTGTTTTGATAATATCACTGGTTGAAGAATAGGGTAGATTTGAGGATCTGCAGTCAATCCAGGAAGTTTAATATTAGGGTATGTTTACACAACACTGCATGAAAAGACTCAAATCCGGCAAAATACGGGCATGGTAAACTCCTGTGTAATTTGATGTTTGCCGGATGTATGTGGGAAAAAGCGGATCAGAGTAACATGGAACAGTATATTTCCAGATAAACCCGTAAACCTCACATATGCGGACATATACAGGAATCCGTGAAATTTCACGGACATATACAGCTGAAACACTGCTGGGTGTGAGAGGACTGACAACTGTTAGGTGTGAAGACCTTTCATATGTTAATGACTGACAGTGCTGGCTGTTCTCAGAGGGAGGGGTGGCCAGGGAGGACTTCAGGATTGAATTATCTCTGGACTACTAGGTTAGGCTACAGCAAACAAGCTTTTTGTACAGAAAAATAAATAAATTCTAAAGGCCCTGAAACACAAAACCGACGTCAAAGAACTAGCAATGACTAAAGCCGACTCTAGGGTTGACTCACGTCGCCTGTGTCAGGGCCTTAAAGAGCAACTTGCAGGTTAGAAGACCCAACAAGTCAATGTATAGAAAAATAATGTAGGAACTAGATTTTCTTTAAAAAAAAATTATAAATACGCTACAGTGGCTTCTGGAGTCGTTTTTGTGAGAAAATTGTACTTCCGCATCTGAAAATGGGCGTGACGGGCGAGAGTCGTGACGTAGCACGAGGGAGAGCGGTCGATTCAAACAACAGGGAAAAATGGATTGCAATGACATTTCGGACGCTGAGGAAATTGTTGACGGACCACAGCCATACAATTATGAGCCTGCTAGGCTGCCAAGAGAGCAGGGACAGGCCAGGATCAATGTTAGACAGAACATATTGGAACTTACAATAACAGAAACTAAGCTTTGATCAGGCGTTTGTCATGCTCATTAATATCCGCCCAGACTAACCTTACATGATATAACTTAGCGGTTTCTCATCGAGAGACAGAGAGATATTTATTCCTGCTAACATTTTTTGTTCCATACTGTAGGTGCTTGTGTGGGAAATGCGAGGCAATGTTTACAGCTGAGGAAAGTCAGTGTTGCAGGGAGGTGGATGCATACTGGGCCTTACTGGAAAATGCCAAACTTCCATGGTTGCAGTTAGTGTTACTACAGTAAAGCCATGGTGAATGTTGCTGATCTGTGGACACTGGATAGTTCGTTCATTCATTGCACAATGTTTATTCCTGGTTTCCACGTCAGCGCTGTTTGATCCGTTAATAACGGAGAAATGTGAATATTTCTCACTAGATCTCGCAGCGATGTTATTACTTCAGTGGCGAATTCAAATGCTTTATTTACTGGATCTCGCAGTTACAGTGTTGCTTGATCAGGCTCACGCTGCACTGGTCCAAACTGATAAACGGTCCACACAAACACAATAACGAGTAACGTTAGCTCAGTTTCGTTCCGCTTACATTGCGTTTGCCAGTTGATGTTGTGCTCGCGCCTACATCCGGCGGGAGAACCCGAAGATGCGTGCACTGAAAGAGCTCAGGTTACAAATTACAATGGATGTGAATGAAGAAACCGAGTTCTCCGACGAGCATGCCTATGATGGCCCACAGTGATCAGCCTCACATCATGGTCCTTACTCCGAAATCCCATCCGAGATTCCAACAAATCTCCAGGTCGATAATTCTCCGGAGTGAAATGTGCGCCACAAACGACCGAGTGTGCGGTGACAGACGCGGCAGTGAAGTCTGCTCTCTTCACCTGAACAAAACGCACCCAAGAACGAAAAGCCTTGTTTTTCCTAGAAGGAAAATGATGGACACGATGTCCTGACAGGCTGGATTTTGTGCAACCAACACAAACACAATAATTTACCATTATGGCTTCTCTAAAACTCGATCTAAAACTTTCTCTGTTGCTCACTACTGCTCTAACTACTACACCCACAATGAGAGCGCTGGCTGAACGCGAGCTCATATTTACCTCGGCATACGTCATATGACGCGTTGCTATAGGGGGAAAGGCGTATTCCAGAGCCTAGCACATTTTCATCAAAATCTCTACAACCAATTAGATTTCATTAGTAATTTCTACATATGTGTTTTTAAAAAACCTCTTCAGACAATATCAAGTATTAATTCAGTTATAAATTTAACCTGCAAGTTGCTCTTTAAAACCACTGCATGAAAAAAAGTCTCTTAATCAAATATTTTTTATAAAAACAGGACAAAATAAACACCCAGTCTGAACATATACGTTCACAAAAACATCTGAATATTTAATGAAATAAACAAAGGAATTTAATTAGTGCTGGGAAAAAATTAATCGCATCCAAAATAAAAGTTTGTGTTTGCATAATATATGTGCGTGTACTGTGTATAATTATTTTGTATGTATAAATACACACATATGCATGTATTTATTTAAGAAATATTTGCATGTATATACTGTATATACATTTATACATAATTTATATTATATATAAATATAAATAATTTATATATATAAATAAATAAAAATCTTAAATATATACATGCATATGTGTGTATTTATATATACAAAATAATTATACACAGTACACGCACATATATAATGCAAAAACAAACTTTTATTTTGGATGCGATTAATCACGATTAATTTTTTCCCAGCAATAAATTTAATGGAACAAATAAAGAAAAATGAACCAAACATTTCAGAATATATCAAATTTTATTGTGAAGTTTTACAAATTGCAGACAACACCTTTTTCACAATTGGCTTTTAGCTTGCTTAGTTGGGGACATTTAATTTAATATTCAACAATATTATTGATCTGCCTGCGTTGACACTATTATATGAGATCTGAACTGAGCTGGACGATGACATCACGGTTTTCTCCAAAGTGGCTATATTTACACATAAATTTATTTATTTATTTATACAACAAAATGAATCACCACTTAACTGACTTAAGCTGGACTGTGAAGCTATTTTCTTCTGGAAACAAACTTTCTTGCATTATTTTCCTGTTATCTCTGTAAAGCTACTTTGAAACAATCTGTATTGTAAAAAGCGCTGTATAAATAAAGGTGACTTGATATTTATTAAAAAGGTAGAAGGAACCTGAGCTTTTCTACTCCACTGAATTGAAGACCGAGGTCACTACAGTTACAATCTCTTGCTGAGTTAATCCACCTTTAAACTATTAATGTCTATGAACAAATATGTATTTTTATGTTTGTGTGTATTTTTATGTAACACCGCTGGTTCACTGACTCACTATTTTAAAGTGTACTGTCGATCACGTGATTTGACGTCATGACGTGCAGCTGACGTTACCTGAAAAATCTATCCAAGATGGCTACCCTCTCGAGCGACGTGGTATCAAGAATGAAACAACTTGTAAGTAAACCAAAACACTTCAAAACTACTTTGCTTGTTGTAATATTGTAAGAATATCATATTACACGTGATATTTGACTGTTAGACGAGGCTATTTTTAAGTTGCAAGCGCGGTGCCGCGGGCGCGATTGCCGTCAGTCCGCCTGCTGGTGACAGAATATCCTGTGTACTGTTAATGTCATGGCATGGCAATAATGTTAACGTTAGTCAATAACTCTTTTCAGCAAGCGATAGTCCTTCTGTTTTTGAGTGTGTTGCTGCTGTTTGTGTTAAGCGCCCTGCTCTGGCAAGTTCAATGTGATGTTATCTACATGCACCCAAATGAGCTAGTGGCTAACGTTAGCAGTTATGTTAAATTATGCTAAACAAATATGCTAAACAAAGTTAAGGTTATGGACATAATAGTTACCGAATGAACTATGCAAGTTTTTATTAAACCTTTACAAACGTCTTTTCATTATAGGTTTAAGTGGAAGGAGTGCAGTGAGTATCCCACAAAATCAAGGTGACTCAAATGTTAATTTAGGCTGTAACTATTTTTCACCATTTATTTTATTTGGAGCCTAATTCATTAGCATCAATCAAACGTCTCTTAAAAATTAAATCTCTTGTTGTCTGTTTTTGTGTGCATGTGCAGACCTACATTGTCACCAGAGAGCAACTTTATCGGTAAGTTACATTCACTTGAAATTTTGTATCATTAATTTGTCATTAAAGAGGTTGATTGCATAATTTGACTGGTTTCATATTGATTGTTTTATCTGTGCAGGTGAAGGACTTCTTGGGGAAATGGCCGGCTCTTCGGATTGAATCACAGGTAAAACAGACTCACTTCTCTTTTCTGCCACTCTTCACACATATTTCTATGCCAAATTTTTAATATGTATCACATTCAAATGGAACAGCAAATGCCACTATTCACTGTGTGTAAGAACTATCACTTTGCATGTGACCATGTTGCTCAACAATGTATTTTAACTGAACATGTTGCATCACAAATGTGTTTTCTGTTGCAAATCGAGTATTAGTCTTTTTATATAATTATTTTTGTTTGTTTTTGGTTTTGTAGCTTTGTGCTGAGTTCCAACGCATCACAAACGTCAACATACGGAACCAGTTCTACGCTGTGCTTGACCAACATACACCTGCACTGGTGGCCTTGTATAGGCAGAAGGCGGCACGAACCGGTAAGATATCAGAGGCGCTGCGTGACATCTTAAAGATTTATGAACAGATATGTTTTGTCTCTTATGTTTACTGTGATGTCCAACTTATTCAAACTGAAAATTCAGTTTTGTGGTTCTTGCAGATTGTGAATCCACTTAAACGCTTTTTAATTTCAAACTTTACAGGAATCTGTAAGGTGCCTCCATAATTCAGAGAACAACCCACACAAATACGATCCACAAACCGGGTAAGACTGCGTATTGTATACTGTAAATGTTAGTTTAATCTACTACTATATGGATTTGAAATACCAAAACTGAATTTCATTAATGATGCCTGCAACTTTTTCCCCCAGAATAAATTCATCACATAACCTGTCTGTGACCACTTACCTCTTCAAAGAATTAAGGACAACTTTTACAGACGTTGACCCTGAATGTGCAAAAGGTAATCTTAAAGATGTTGTAATCATTTTAATGTCCTCTGTTTTACTTAGTTTTATTGGAATTACATTTATTTATGATTTATTTAACAGGTTGCAAGACGTATTTTGAGACTTTGCGGAGGAAGTATTCTTTGGCTCAGCCTGAAAAGGCCCAGAAAAGAAACACTATGAAGAACATTGCAAAGAACCGTCAAAGAAAGAGACGGGTAAGTTAAGAAACTGGTTAAGCAGTTGTTGTTTTTTCTTCTTCAGAATGTAACTGTCCTTCTCTCTGTGTTTTAGTGGTTAAATTACTGTCATGTTTTGCAGTTGCTGGAGACCAGGTCCAGTGTTGTACAAACCAACACAGAAAGGGAACTGTGGAAGACTGCAACAATAGAACTGATGTCTGATGAAGATGCTATTGTTGATGGAAGGCCAGTGTGGATGGTGAGGTCTCCACCAAACAGAACCACAGAGTCATCTGCTCTCTGCCAGGTACTACAAACCAGACTAGAGCCTGACCCACGCTACGTCACACCACCAGTGCATCATGGCAGTTTGAAAAATGAATATTTACATATATTTTATATACACTTTAATTTCTATATTTCTTATTTATTGATCTCTGATATTGATTTGTATATTTGTTCCTTTTTGATGTGCATGTTGCTTATCTCCACGTTTTGTAATTTTTTCCTTTACACCTTTGTTCACATTTCTTTTTCCCCATTCATTTTAATGTATGTTTATAATGTTCTTTGGAATGTTCATGTTATATTTGTTTTTGTTCCTTTACATTTTCATCCCTTCAAATATTTTTTGTTCCCCCATTCCTTTTTAATGCTTGTTTATAATGCTCTTTGGAATGTTTTATTTACCTTAATAAAAATGTCAGACTTTCTCATTGTTCTTTGTGTGTGTTTTTAAAATTATATTTGAATGTATTAAAATTGGGGGAAGGGGGGGTTTAGTGTATACTGAGCAATATCTGCATAGCTGGCCTATAACCAATCAAATCACTGTGTGATAAGGCCTAGGGTGGGCTATGTTCTAAAAGTAACCAATCAAATCACTTTCCTGGGTTTTCAATGTGTCCTGTCCTCCAATAGTGGTCTGGGTAATGGGAGTGGTTTTAAAAGAAAAGGACCAATAGGGGGGAGTATATACTACATTATATACCCTATGTAACCAAGATGTTCCTCTTCAGTTGGCCTCTTGACGCCACGTCGGGGATCGACGAATAGGAATCCCTTACAAAGGGCCACAATATATATCTGTCACTCTTGTTCCGTGATAGTGTGCCCTTTCTGTTAGGAAGGAGAATGCTGCGGAATCCACATTCTTCCCCGAAGGAGTTATGTGGAGATATACATATGGACTAACCCGAAGGTTGTACTGTATATGAAATACTAGGTGACTTAGCCCAAGGGAAAGACACAGGCTTCCGTTTAGGAGCAGTCGTGGAAGAAAACACACATCGGATCCTCACAGGGTCACACATATGGAACCCAGCCAAGACCCGGTTCTCAAGGATTCAATGGATAAAGGCCTGGTGCTGAACGCTCTACCATGTAAGAGGGCGAGGGTGTTGGAGGACTCAACAAGTTTTTCACTCAGGAGCAATAAGGGGCTGACAGAGCCAGGCCTCTCTGTGCTTCTACCCGTTTATGGTGAGAACACGGGAGGAGATTGGCTCTACACGTAGGCTATAATATCTAGCGAACGTGTTAGGTGTCGCCCAGCCCGCAGCTCAACATATATCTGTTAGCGAGGCGCCACGTGCCAGCGCCCAGGAGGATGCAATGCCTCTCGTGGAGTGAGCATGCAACCTGAGCGGGCAGGGCACGCCTTGTGCTTGGTAAGCCAAGGCAATGGCAACCACTATCCAGTGGGCCATCCTCAGCTTAGAGACAGCCTTTCCCTTCTGCTGGCCTCCGTAACAGACAAAGAGCTAGTCTGAGGTCCTGAAGCTTTGAGTTCTGTCCACGTACAGTCGTAGTGCACGGAGGGGACAGAGCAAAGCCAGGGCTGAGTCTGCCTCCTCCAGGGGCAGCGCTTGCAGGTTCACCACCTGGTCCCTGAGAGGAGTGGTAGGAACCTGGGCACATAGCCAGGTCAGGGTCTCAGTACAACATGGTTGTCACCCGGCCCGAACTCTAGGCACGTTTCGTCGACCGAAAATCCCTGCAGGTCCCCTACCTTCTTGATGGAGGCCAGTGCAACCAGTAGCAAAGTCTTCATGGACAGAAGCTTTAGGTCTGCTGATTGCAAAGGCTCAAAGTGAGCATCCTAGAGTGCTCGAAGCACCAGGGACAGGTCCCAAGAGGGTATGGAGGGGGGTAGAGGGAGATTTAATCGTCTCGCCCCCATAAGGGACCTGACGACCAGGTCGTGCTTTCCCACTGTTTTGCCATCTATGTGGTTGTGATATGCTGAAATAGCGGCAGCATGTACTTTGAGGGTGGAGGGAGACAGCCCTCGTTCCAACTCTTGCTGCAAGAAGGAAAGCACGGACCCTATCGAACATCTTCAGGGGTCCTCTCGGTGAGAGGAACACCACTCGACGAACAGGTTCCACTTCAAAGCGTACACACGTCTTGTAGACGGTGCCCGTGCCGAAGCGATGGTGTTAAGTACCTCTGGGGGTAAGTCACATAGAACCTCCGCGTCCCATCTAAGGACCACACATGGAGTTTCCAGAGGTCCAGACACGGGTGCCAGAGAGTGCCCCGTCTCTGAGTGAGAAGGTCCTTCCTCAGAGGAATGGGCCAGGGAGGGGCTGTCACAAGGAGCATAAGTTCTGGGAACCAGGTTGGGGTGGGCCAATAAGGGAGCCACCAGAAGGACCTGCTCCTCGCCCTACCTGACTTTGCACAGGGTATGTGCAAGTAGGCTCACTGGAGGAAACGCACATTTGCGGAGGCCCTGGGGCCAGCTGTGTGCCAGTGCATCCGTGCCGAGTGTTCCCTCGGTCAAGGAGTAAAACAGCTGGCAGTTGGGAAGTCCCTGAAGAGGCAAACAGGTCTACCTGAGCCTCCCCGAACTCTCTCCAGATCAGCTGAACCGACTGGGGTTGGAGTCGCCATTCTACCAGGAGCACAGCTCGTGATAGCTCATCTGCCACACGGTTGAGCACACCGGGGGCATACATGGACCGAAGCGACCTCAGATGCTTCTTACTCCAGAGGAGGAGATGGCGGGCGAGTTGCGACATGCAACGGAAGCATAGGCCACCTTGTAGGTTGATGTACGCAACAGTCGCAGTGTTGTCCGTATGGAACAGCACGTCCCTGCCCTGTAGCGGCCTTTTTAAGCAGCTCAGAGCGAGACGTACTGCTAGCAACTCGAGGCAGTTGATGTGCCAATGCAGTTGGGGGCCCGTCCACACCCCTGACACTGCATGCCCGTTGTACGTGGCACCCCAGCCGGTGGCAGAGGCATCTCAGAACACCACAGCATGCCTGGATACCGGTTCCAAGGGCACTCCTGCCCACAGGAACGAGGGGTCTGACCACAGGCTGAAGGTCTGGCGGCACGCCGGTGTGATTGTCACCTGGTGAGTGCCGTGATGCCACGCCCATCTCGGGACTCGGCCGTGAAGCAAGTGCTGAAGCGGTCTCATATGGAGCAGCCCGAAAAGTGTTACCACTGCTGCCGCTGCCATATGCCCCAGGAGCCACTGAAAGAGACTCCTTCTGTGAGACCGAATCCAACTCCATACCGAGAAAAGAGATCCGCTGCATGGGGGAGAGTTTGCTCTTTTCCCAGTTGACCTGAAGACCCAACTGGCTGAGGTGCCTGAGCACGAGGTCCATGTGTTCGCATAACTGATCTCGAGAGTGTGCTAGTATGAGCCAGTCGTCGAGATAGTTGAGGATGAGAACGCCCTGTTCTATCATGGGAACAATGGGGCCCCTCCATGACTTTCGTGAAGACACGGGGAGACAGGGACAGCCCAAAGGGCAAGACCTTGTACTGATATGCTCGATCCTCGAACGCAAAGCGCAGAAACGGCCTGTGTCAAGGAAGAATCGAGACATTGAAGTACGTGTCCTTCAGGTCGATTGCTGTAAACCAATCTCGGGGATGGATGCATTCGAAAATGCGTTTCTGCGTGAGCATTTTGAACGGTAGCTTGTAAGGCAGAAGCGGCTTCCCCACAGGCCTTGTAAGCCTTGCCGGTTAAGTCCGACGAGTGTTTACAGGCCCGGGAAGAAAGATACGGCACTCCGCGCCAGATGGAATTAGGGCACAGTTGCATAGCTACAGCCCGCTACACTGGAGGGAAGAACATGTAACCCTTAGCCGGTCCGCCATCAAAGGTGGTGAGGGAGGAGGAGCAGTCGGGACGATTTCTGGCAGTGAAAGGTGCCATCAATGACCCAGTGAGCTCTTCATGCACCTCCGGGAAGAAAGGAACCTGGGTGGGTTGCTGAGAATGGGCACGGGCCACCCCGAGAAACCAATCATCCAGCCTTCGAGGGCTCGGGACATGGTGGAGGATTCCACACAAGCCCGATCTTGTTGGCCTGTGCTGTGTGGCTGAACAGCTGATGCAAATGATTGCACGCCAAAGTGTATTGGCTCGTTTAGTTTCACTTGAAGTAGATTGGCCTTTCTAGCGAGATTCCTATTCGTCGGTCCCCGACGTGGCGTCGAGAAACCAACTGAAGAGGAACTACATGCCTATCGACTGAACACTTAATAAGCATTCGAATGATGTCACCGTTTTCACAAATCAAATTCTTGTTGTTTAAACAGAAACAATAATGGTATCGTTTTCAAAAACGTGCACTTTGAAACCCGTTTAAAAAGTTTGCATTTTCAGGCCCACAAAACACTGTTGTTGTGTAAATGAATGGCCAAAAACATAAAAAGTGTTCCATTTTTTATTAAAAATGGTGTCGTGTAAACCGCCATTTAGACTGGAGAGGGTTTAGAGGTTGGAGAGGGACTGGTATAAGGATTTTGACAAATTTTGGAGAGCACATATGGATATCCAAAAGAATCCCACATTATAAGCATCTCCCCTCACTTTGTGATACTGATAAGACGAGAGCTGCATAAGATTGCTAAACAGCAGGATAACGGCATTTTTGTCCAGGTAATCAGTCAGTTCAGGCTTTTGTAGTCAATACCCCTCTTTGAAAGGCTTTTGATAAGTATGGTTAGTGAATTATTAATATATATATATGTGTGTGTGTGTGTGTGTGTGTGTGTGTACAGTGTACACCAAGAAAAACACCAGTAATTTTGAAAAGGAAACAACACATTTGAGAAAAGCCCATTTTTAGTCACTTTCCCACATTGTAAAGAACTGATCTTCTCCACTCGCCTCTTTTCTAAGAAGTATAATCATTATTGTAATTATAATTATTATAATTATAACCATTTACTGTCAATCCACACTTAATTATGTTTAGAAGTGGAGAGTAAATCACTAAACGTTAAGAAGTCGATTGTTCAAAGCCTGATGTGTTTCATTTGGGACCATGGGGGTTCATAAATATTCCAGGGATTGCTCAGGTCTTGACATTCCAGTTCCTGGAAACCTCAGAAGAAAAGTCAAGCATAATGAGTCCAGGTCACAGGAGGAATGTATTCGATTACAAATAAAAAACATTTGCTGTGTTGACAATAAGACCCAAAAACATTGGACAGACTGACATGACCATTCATTCTCCACATTAATTGACCACTACAACTCACAGTAGCTGCCTGGCTTTCTAGAAGTTAGTTGCTCAGTGAGAATGGAGCCATCACTGTGGCTGTTTGTAATCTTGAATCAATACCTGCAAGTGGGTCAAAAGAAGATGGACAGAAGGCAAGCTAGACTTTTCTTGCATTCCCACAGAAGATTGGAAGAGAAAAATAGCTGAAAAAAATTATCAATGTTAATTAATCCATTTTCATTTAGCAAGCCATCCTTCAAAATGATTGAGAGGGGCAAAGGTAATGGTATGAATCACCCCACTTGAAAAACACAAGAGTTCTAATTAACCAAGTGCTTTGAATGAGACTGTTGAATACATCAGCACTCGACATGAAAGAGGTAGTTGTGACCGCCAGACAGCTGTTGAGTCCCTGAGCTCAGAACATCAGTGCATCGGGTTCTGTCTGCGAAACTGTCTAGAGAGGAGGCTACGATAATCTCCAGAAGGATCTCGGACAAGCCCCCAGTTGGGAGATGGGCTTTTCTTCTGACACTAACTCAGCTGAGCTGTGGAAATGCCCACACCGTGGTTGGAGTCGGTTTTGTGACAGTAAGACATGCAGGAAAAAAACAAACTTCACCATAAGTACTTTCAAGCATTCAGAATCATACTATTCTTGTTGGATGTTCACAGGTAATCTGAGGCTTTAAACTCACACTTTTCAGCGCATGAAAGCGTCTATGGCTGTGATCCATTAAATAGTCACTGAGAGACCTTTACATGTGGGAAATAGAAAGGCTGCAGTGTAGAAGGCTCAAGATACAGTAATTCTAAAATGCTTCTCTACAGTTGTAACGCCTATAGTGCAATGAAATGCATTACACAGACCTTACACAAGCTTTTATGAAGGAAGGGTATCTACAAAAATAATGTTTATACCTCTTTTTGGCCTAATATAAGATAAAGATCAATAAACAAGAAATGTGAAAGGATATAGCCCCACTGACAAGAACTACTGATGGAGTATATGGGGGTGCGCAATCTATGCAATTCTTCTGTGTTGATTATTTTGTTCTATCCTCACTTTTTGAAAAGGATTATTAAGACAAAGTGGTGTCCTGACCAAATGTTAATGTAGCCCATTACTGTATGAACCTTATTACTATCATAATATTATCTTACTTAATATATCCTATCCTGTAAAGAGCTGACCTGTTGTTACATTTCTGCACTGGGGGAGTCTGCACTGTCATGAAAAAGTTTGCGCACAGCATAATCAATGGAGCAGTCTAAACTGTAAGTGTCTGCATAGAAAATGCCTTCATTTGATAGACATTCCATTTTTGGGGGTGTTCTGTTCATTTTAGACAACTATACTATACTATGTACTATTTTTGTCGGCCAACCCGGAAGTTGGCAACACCCTGGTTCACTCAACAAAAACCAAACAGGATTTTTCCATTGGCTTTTGGATTATTGCAGAAAATGCGCTCTGTGACCAACAAAAGTTGTTCATCATAATAATCTTCAAAATTGAACACTTCACAATTTTGAAGCCTAAATACAGTCGCCAGAAGTAAAAAGCTAAACGTAGCTATAAACGAACTACACCACAGTTGCCTGTCTTCAATGTCACCATCTCTAAGCTTCCAACTGTTTCAGTCTTCATCTAAAAACATTTTCCCTGAAAGTTCGAGTTAGAATAGTTTGCAAAAGCACAATTAAAGTCAAGTCAAGTCACCTTCATTTATATAGCGCTTTTAACAATATAGATTGTTTCAAAGCCGCTTTACAGTGATAATAGGAAATTACAGTAACACAGATTGTTTTGGCTTTACAGCAGCTCTAGAATAAAGTTATTGTCCAGCTAAAGTTAGTTTTGATTGATTGATTCACTTCCGTTGCAAAGATCATTAGTTATTGACTTAGGGGCCGCTAACACGACACCGTTCTAACAGAAAACACTCATCCGCACAAAACAGTGCCTGGTGGCTCGAGAACGCAAACCCTGAAATAGATTCCAAGGTGCAAGCCTTGAAATTTTTTGAAAAAAAAAAAAGGTTTTCTCTGCGCAAACCTCAAAAACGCAAATCCGGAATGTGCGGAATGTGCGTTTGAATATGTATGTGCGCAGGCGTGTAGTCCTTCTTTACAAACCAACCCTCAACAAACTGTCTGGCCTTAAAAAAATGTTATAAAGAATTATTTATTGCTTCCGCATAGCCACGTGAACCGGAATTATCCAGACAACGTTTTATCTGTACAGAGGTAAAGGGAAGGGAAGGAGGCCTTCACAGGGGAGAGACTAGTTGACACTTCAGGACTGCGTTGTCGTCGTGTCCAGGTGCAGGGCCTTCATCAGATCTGGATAAACAGAGAGACTAATATTAGCGTAGACGCCATCCTTCTTATGATGTAACAAGTACTGTACATCAGGATTTATGGGAAGTGTTCCTCGTTCCGGCTTACCAAATCTATGCAGCCTAACATTGAACTATAGAATTATAAACAGTATGAGTTTACCTATTCAGTGTAATGATGTTTAATGTCCCTGACAACCTCTGTAGTCCCACTTAGCCACTTTTCCAAGAGAAGCTTTAAAAAAAAAATTGGTTTTACTCATATATTTTATGTTAAAGATAAATGTTAACCACAGACCGTATTTCAAGCATTTAATCAAAAACATATTGGCCTGCAGTGCTCTATTAATCCTGAAATATAAATTACACAACTGCGTGTTATGTGCCAATACATGGCCCAGTTGAACATACTTGATTTGCGCTCTGCGGTAACAAGTAACAAACCTCAGTACTTAAAAGAGCAACAGAGTTGCATTGAAATGTTTCTGACATTAAGTTGAATGTGTTATTATCAGGTAAGTTGCTAGTAGTTTGACCTGAAAGAGAAGAAAGACCATAAAAGAAGCATTAAATAGCATTTATGCAAATTCCTGCTATGGCGCCTCTTGTTCAGCAACACACAGGACCGAGCTTGCATATGTATCTGCGTTCTTTTACCTGCATACAATCTGTTTTCAGCCATTTGTAGTCTATTACTGTGCTCTGTTAACTGAGGACAGCAATACTGTTGACCACTAACAAAACAGCTTGACAAAGGCAAAAAAATACTGAAAGCAATTCAATCAAAACTCCCTTCAAGCGTCAGCTGTTGACAATTT
The DNA here is from genome assembly GCF_949319135.1 of Squalius cephalus. Taxonomy (NCBI): domain Eukaryota; kingdom Metazoa; phylum Chordata; class Actinopteri; order Cypriniformes; family Leuciscidae; genus Squalius; species Squalius cephalus. Next base: position 10,545,398 of record NC_137143.1, read on the forward strand.
TTATTTCTTTGAATCAAGAATCACACTGACGTGTCAACACGTGTTTCAATCTCAATACTTTCTCTCTGCTGTTGCTAAGTAACACCATCACTGTCTTTCTTCTTTCTTTTTTTAGACAAGGGAAGAAACAAGGAGTTTTACAGTGTAGTTTTTAGTTTTCAAGAATGACCTCAGGTTAGATCAAAACAGGACAAGGTTATGCTCTGAAATCTCATGCGAGACTGTGTGGAATGACATGAAGTGTCATGCTGTGGATTGTATGTGTGTGTGTGTAAGGTACCTTGTGTTAAGAAACCCTCAGGAGAAAGAAGCAAAAGTCAGAGAGGTCAGACGCAGCTCAATGAGATTCGCAAATAGAATTCTGGAGTCTGTTTAGATGTTTTAAGCCTTTTATTGCTATTAAAAAACATTCTCCTGAATGAAAATAATATTTGGCATTGTGACATGATGGTAAGTTGGGCAAAATGACCTGAAATGGCCCGTTGAATATGTGTCTGGTTATCGCTGTTTTCAGAGGGAATTAAATAGCTGGCTGTCAGAACACTGTCACTACAATTTCTCTTACTTACAAATAAAAAAAAAATAAAAAAAAATATTGCCAACAGTCACAGAGCTCCCCAAAAACACATCAAAATAACACATTGCTGGTTGTGAGAAGTGTTGGCACAGCGTGGTTTGAGCTGGCACATCCAGGTCACTTTTACTAAAACACTACATGAACATTTACTGTATCCTAATTAGATCCATAGCAAAGCTCTGCAATTAGCACTTATTACAGTACTTTCATAAAAGGTTATTCTCTTCATAAAATCACTGATACATTGGTAATGCCATGGTTAAAACAAACTTTAAATTAGGTGTAAACACAGACATTTTAATAAAATAAATAGCACAAATTAATTCAAGTATCTTAAAGATGCAGCCATCCGAGTTTTAGCACACTGAGCTCATAAACAATTTATCAAACATACTCTACGGGCAGCAATATTGGAAATCCCTCTTCTCAACAGTGCAAGGACACACATCAGACAGCTCAGACGCTGAGGTTCATGTTTGCATCTACACAGTATGGCTCATAAAAGTTAAGAGACTTATGATCCTTAAGTTGATAGGTGATTTCAGCTTTAAATTCAAAACAGGCAACTATAGTCTAGAATAACAGAGCATTAACTCCAAACGGTAAGCATTTTTAATTCCTAACCTACAATAGACCTAAATAGACCCTAGACCTAACCTCTAACCCAAACCCTGACTCCAAATCTAATACTAACCATTTAACACTCTTTCCCTTTATTAATCAGTTTAAGGGGGGCTTTCACACTGGACATATTCAGTTTGCATTATTTTAAAATCTTTTCCTGCACCGTGACACATTAAATTTCATTAATTTCATGAGATGCAACTTTGTATTGTGTTGTTCTTCCTGACAGCATTACATTTTCACATTAAATTTATGATAATTGTTAATGCATAAATTAAACTGATTAGCAAATCAAATGAAACGTACACAAGGTTCCCCACAGTGGAAAGCAAAATTCTGATTTTAAACTCACATCTTTGGCCACTGCAACACATCATGCTGTTTTGTGTGTGTGTGTGTGTGTGTCTATCGCCATAAATTAAAGTCATTTCACATATCTGTTGAGAACCTATGTGAACGGCCCTGTATTGTAATTTAAATTCTTAGCAGAACGAAACATTTACTAAATTATGTAAATTATAAATTGAATATTAAGAAAATTACATCATGTTAGGGAAAAACAGAGTAAAAGTACCACTATTGTCAAAGCAAAAAAAAAAAAAGAGGTTACCATGACTTTTTCTGATTCCATGACACTAAAACATTCCCTGGAATCCATGTAATAAATTGTACAGTCTTGTAAAGATGATGAACATTATCAATTTATTTACAAGCATCCTAAGGGAGATAGCAATGCAGGAATTTTTTTTTATTTTTTTGTTTTTTTCCAGCAGAAGGGAGGCAGAGAAATGTCGATCGTATGCATCGGATGCATTACCAAAGCAGGCAGGCAAATCCACTTAAGTATGCTCCAGGAATTTGCAGAGGTCCCAGGCAGTATGCCCTTCTCACAGAGGTCTGAATGTGTTCTCCCCCATCAGGAGTCCAGCGGCCATCAGAAGTGGCCCATCCGTGTGGTAAAGACGCTGCGGGGGCGAGTCGAGGACGCCGAGCGGCCGAAGCTAGAAGACGGCCACTTGATGATGAACTGGGAAGTGACTGGCAGCAGATACCTGTACAGACGGAGAGAGGAATCAGATATAGGGGTCGGATGCCAAACTCAAAGGCAGGATTAGAGGCACAAAGGTCACCTAAAGAGATCAGGCTCTCTCTCGGCTCCCCAGCTGATGCTTTAGATTCCTGTCCCCTCCGCTGACCCTCACGTTTACACTGTGCCGTTTTTAATAATGAGTGACACAAGTGGCTGAACGGGACTTGTTTTAACAGATAAGAACTTGTTTAATGCACAGGATGTTCCAAGACAGGACAGAGACAAGGAGGGTAACCAGCCTAGACAGCTGATGACCCACACTTGCTAATACCACAACAGCTTAATTATAATTCTACTCAAAACAAAGCAATTTAAACAGTTAATTAATTAAATAACACAGTGATAAAAAACAATCTACTAACCGACAAATAATTTTTTCTCTCTCTCTCTCCTTTTAGTAATGTTGAAAAAAAAAAAAAAACTATGGGGCAATGACAAATAAGGATGTCTGAAATGATAAACAGGAAACGTCTTTTAGAAATATAGTTCTTATATTTCTAATAGGTATACAAGTTTTTTAAGTCTCATATGTTTTTGCAAAATTTTTCTGTTTTGGGGCTTTTTTTTGTGTGAAATAATTTCCTGCATGTTGGTTGTATCACAGTGACTTTGATTTGGCAAACAAGAATTTTTCAATCATTAATATTTAAAAAAAAAAAAATATATAATAATCAAATAAAACTGCTTCACTCATTAAAATCAATAAATAAATCAATACTGCTTCGTACATTATAGGCTTTATTATAATAATAATACCTAAACAGTTATTTTTTCATGAATTGTCAATAAGATATTTTGTAACAATTCTAAAACTGAAAACTTGTTCATCATAGAAGAATTGTATTTAAATTATTGCTTGTATAAATGGATTTTTTAAATAATAAATTAAAAAACAAAAGAATAAGTGTCACGACTCAGGGGCCCAGGAAGTGGCTTTGTGTGAATGAAAGAAGTGGCTTTGTATGAATGCAATGATGTAGTTACGACAGCAATACATAATGCCAGTACAAATTAGGGCTGCTCTTTATCTAACTAAAGAAGATTTGTTCTAAAGCTCCTGCTGTAGAAAGACAGGGCCAAGAGACTTGGGAAGAATCAAATTAACTTTTATAAAAGAATGCCCTTGAATCTTCTCATAATACCGCACTAAGCATGTGTTTGCAGTGCATTCCCTTCAATCAGCAATATGGAACATGGATGTCATGCATGTTTTATGGATCATAAAAACTCTGGACAATGATGAATATCGATGAATGTCTCCATCACACACACCGAGCCACCTTTCACATCATGCGCACATGGTCTTTCTCTACATTCTTTTCATTAAAGCTTTAAAAACATCCAGCCCGATTTTTTTTGGTTCTTCCCTCAGGGAACTCCAGACAGGTGAGTTCTCAGGAAATGGTTGTGGGTTGGGGGTTGTGCCTCATTAGCATATTTTTCAGTACAGACTGCCGAGTTTGGTCAACAAAAGGAAATGTCAAAGGAATATGAAATTCAAATATGAACATACATGGAGGTGGACCTTTCTGGCTCTGAAGAATTCCCTGTAAGGAAGTCTCATCCATGAGAGAGCTCCATCACTCAGGGTCCAATCAGGCTGCAGGCAGTGTTTAATTGGACCTCTGTGAGGATTCCTCCAGGTCTTTGGGCTTTTGATCACTGAGCAGTTCTTGGAAAAACCTGCCAGTGCAAAGCCCCTAGAGAACCGCCAGCTGTCTAACGTTCGAACGTGTGTGTGCTTTACTAATTACACACAATCGCTCGAAGATCTGCACATATCTCAAGTCTGTTTGCTTGTTTAAAGCCTACACTCTATCACCCAACTGCCACATGCAGCATAAAACTTTGAGAGAGAACTTTTAGACACTTTGAGAGAAAAAGGAGACTTCCCCATTCACCAGATATCATATTAGGTTTCTCAAAAGTTAAGAAAGAAATCTCTGTAGTTCTACATCGAGAAAAAAAATCTCACAAAACTTCCAATGGCACCTATTTTCGTTTATACTATAATTTTGTGGGTTGCTCTTACTTTTCGTGACTAAACACTGAACCTGAGTTGGTGGTAACATGCTACATGCAACCCTTTTTTGAAGTAATGCTTTACTAAATCTGCACTTATTTTTTTAAATGTGGAACAGGTTGTAAATTTTCTATTTATTTAATCACAAATGCAATCACCCGACAACAGCAAACTATTGCTCCCATTATTATTCACAAAGCTGTCTACTCTGTAAGTGGATTTTTAACTATTTACTGTTTTAAGAGTAACAGAATAATGTACCATTACTTTTAAAAGCAAAGTTTCACATTGCGCTCATGTTAGGTGAATGTTCGCATACTTCCATAATCTGACAAATTTCCCAAAAATATTTAAAATAAAAATCTAGGACTTGATTTTATCCATAAGAAACTGATTGGAATGTAAAAAAATAAATAAATTGCCTGCATATAACAAGTGGTTAGAGAGAAGGGTCTTGGATGATGGTAACCAATAAGTCGTTTCAGAGCAATTTGTTAAATTTTGAACAATGATTCTGAAAACATTTCCTTGAAATAATGTGCGCTGATGCAATCATGCATAATAGACTTAGAACATGAAGTACATATGGTCAATTTTGATTTTGTGCTGACTTAACTAATGGGTTAGTTGGGCAAAGTGCACATCTCTGGTATGTCATGTGACTTCTACAGCTTCTATCGGAGACATGACAGTCACCTGATGGATCCGATCAAGGAATAAGGGGGCGGCGATGGAGTAAGAAGCAAGGATGAAACTGTTACCCAGGCATCATTTTCCTAACGAGGCAAAGCAGATGCTGGCTGATTGAAAAATAACGGATCCCCAAGGGCCGTTCCAGCAATGAGCCGTCAATGAGGCATGTCCTGAGAGAACACAAGTGTGAGAAGAGAGCGGATATTGGCTAGGATGGAGAGCTGAGAGGAAATCGAAAATGACTGGCTGGGTTTCTCTGAGGTTATGCCCCCATGGAAATACAAAAAAAAAACAGCAAACAGGTGGACAAAGGTTTATGGCCGAAGATCAGACAAACTGGAGGGGAGAGAGTGTATGATTCAAAACCAAAAGATAAAGTCCAAGGGGGTGGAATCACAGGATGAGTGCTGTCGTGCAAACAATGATACATTTCTGGGTAGTCAACAGGCCAGACTCGAAGGACAGAATCTGAATCTGAATAATTCTGCATGATTCATAAACTACACTTAAGTGCTTAAACTCATGTAGCTTAATCTCAGGTAAAATTCACACACAATGTCTGCATAAGCACATCACTAATGTAGGTGATTTAAATGGAGTTGATCAGCTCTAATAATACACAATATTCTAATAGGACAAGCTAAAATGCTCTGCAAGAATCAGATTTGTGAAATTTCATTGAAAAGGTCTGTTGTCCATTGCCAGTAGTGTAGTAATGCATGAAGCACCACTCACACAGAAGTCACTTTCAAACCAAGAAGCTTTCTGTTAGTTAACCCGGAGGCAGGGGATCCTTAATCAGTGTTTTTTTTTTTTTTCAGTGTACAGTACTTTTCCAGTAAATAAAATACCTAAACATCCTTAACACAAAACAAATTGATTTGCTTTAAAAATAGTTAGTAAGAGATATGTGTTTTCAGAGAATATCTTTAATATTTTTGTTTCTTGTTTTAAGCATAACATCTTTTCTTACAGAAAGAAAAAAATATCAATTGGCTTTACATATAAATACTACTTCAGTTGCAGTTTCTGTACCAACTTTTTAGTGTTTAAAACCTCCTAACAAACCAGATTCGGCTAATCGCAATTGTAGATTCAGTTTGTCATGAATTGAACTTGTCAAATATAAGGTGATAAGAACCAAATTGTGCATGGGTTTCAGCAAATGTGGAGCTAATAGTGAATGAAAGGAGTCATTCAGATGTGCTTCTGATGTTGTGCTGGAGTGTTTGGTTTGAATGCATGTTGCATGCACAAAAGTGGTAAGGTAAGTGTGTCAGCACAAAAATGTGGAACACTTTCTTGTAAACATTCAGAAAATGTGTGTATAGCGCATTATTTATACAAGGCTGATTTGTGAATCAATTGCAATTCTGTATATTGGGCAATATTTATACATAGAAAGGGGGTGTATTTTGCCCTGAAAAGACTTGCATTGACTTTACATCAAATATTTTAAAAACAAGTGTTTGTACTGAAATACTACATGCAAAGGTTTCATGAATTTGCCCCAGAATTTTTGTTCTGGGTTCTCCCTCTTGATAAATATGCAATTTTACTATAGCCAGTACCACCTGTTGTGCTTCTGTTTTTTTTATATATATATACAGTATATATATATATATATATATATATATATATATATATATATATATATATATATATACTGTATATATACACTCACCTAAAGGATTATTAGGAACACCATACTAATACTGTGTTTGACCCCCTTTCGCCTTCAGAACTGCCTTAATTCTACGTGGCATTGATTCAACAAGGTGCTGAAAGCATTCTTTAGAAATGTTGGCCCATATTGATAGGATAGCATCTTGCAGTTGATGGAGATTTGTGGGATGCACATCCAGGGCATGAAGCTCCCGTTCCACCACATCCCAAAGATGCTCTATTGGGTTGAGATCTGGTGACTGTGGGGGCCATTTTAGTACAGTGAACTCATTGTCATGTTCAAGAAACCAATTTGAAATGATTCGAGCTTTGTGACATGGTGCATTATCCTGCTGGAAGTAGCCATCAGAGGATGGGTACATGGTGGTCATAAAGGGATGGACATGGTCAGAAACAATGCTCAGGTAGGCCGTGGCATTTAAACGATGCCCAATTGGCACTAAGGGGCCTAAAGTGTGCCAAGAAAACATGGTAACCCTTACTTTTACAGTCCCCTAATTACTAGGTATTTACCTGGTAAATATATGGTAAGTTATAGTTGGTTATTGGTAATTACCACAGGTAACAAGTATGTAAATGCAGAGAAACTACAAACTAATTACTAGGTATTTACCGGGTAAATATATGGTAAGTTATAGTTGGTTATTGGTAATTACCACAGGTAACAAGTATGTAAATGCAGAGAAACTACAAACTAATTACTAAGTATTTACCTGGTAAGCATATGGTAAATTATAGTCTTTTAGTGTGTAATTACTTAAGGTGATTAGTATGCAATTACAGAGAAACTACCAGGGAAAAAAAGTTACAAGTTATAAGCTACAGTTACGTAGCTATTACAGATTATAGGGTAAGATCCCAGTAATTCCATGGAAATAAAAAGGCTTCCTTTTACAGTACAGTTTCACTTTACTTACTGAGTAAATTGTCATGCTTTCCTTGGTAACATTGCAGGACATACGAGGTAAAAAAATTGTGACTATATGGAAAAGGGAATGATCAGGTTATATGGTACAATTCCGGTAATACCATGGAAATAAACAAGGCTTCCTTTTACAGTACAGTTGCACTTTACTTACTGAGTACATTGTAAAAACATCTGCAAGAACATACCCAGTATTTAAGATGTGCCATGACATTAGGGAAAACTGTTCCTGTGGGGTAGTTACCAGGTAAGTGTAAGGTAAATTATTTGATAAACCCTCTATAAATGGGTGTAGCAATGAACAACAACTATGTAAGACAAGGTAATTTATTGGAAACTACCGTCTTAATTTCAAGATAGTAATAAAAAAACATGGACTGTTACCAACATAACCCTAGGATAACTACAAACCTAACTTGAATTGATGGGTAATACTGGAGGTGTTTCTAAAAACAGGAGGTGTTTCTTGGCTGCCTACATTCTGAGGAAGTACACAATTAAATCTGAGTTATTACCAACCTAAACAGGTAACAAGTACACAGTACTTTGTTGAGTTAATATTTAACAGTGGTGTTTTTTTTTCCCTGGTAGTTTCTCTGTAATTGCATACTAATCACCTTAAGTAATTACACACTAAAATACTATAATTTACCATATGCTTACCAGGTAAATACTTAGTAATTAGTTTGTAGTTTCTCTGCATTTACATACTTGTTACCTGTGGTAATTACCAATAACCAACTATAACTTACCATATATTTACCAGGTAAATAGCTAGTAATTAGGGGACTGTAAAAGGAAGGGTTACCGAAAACATCCCCCACACCATTACACCACCACCACCAGCCTGCACAGTGGTAACAAGGCATGATGGATCCATGTTCTCATTCTGTTTACACCAAATTCTGACTCTACCATCTGAATGTCTCAACAGAAATCGAGACTCATCAGACCAGGCAACATTTTTCCAGTCTTCAACTGTCCAATTTTGGTGAGCTCGTGCAAATTGTAGCCTCATTTTCCTATTTGTAGTGGAGATGAGTGGTACCCGGTGGGGTCTTCTGCTGTTGTAGCCCATCCGCCTCAAGGTTGTGCGTGTTGTGGCTTCACAAATGCTTTGCTGCATACCTCGGTTGTAACGAGTGGTTATTTCAGTCAAAGTTGCTCTTCTATCAGCTTGAATCAGTCGGCCCATTCTCCTCTGACCTCTAGCATCAACAAGGCATTTTCGCCCACAGGACTGCCGCATACTGGATGTTTTTCCCTTTTCACACCATTCTTTGTAAACCCTAGAAATGGTTGTGCGTGAAAATCCCAGTAACTGAGCAGATTGTGAAATACTCAGACCGGCCCGTCTGGCACCAACAACCATGCCACGCTCAAAATTGCTTAAATCACCTTTCTTTCCCATTCTGACATTCATTTTGGAGTTCAGGAGATTGTCTTGACCAGGACCACACCCCTAAATGCATTGAAGCAACTGCCATGTGATTGGTTGATTAGATAATTGCATTAATGCATTAATGAGAAATTGAACAGGTGTTCCTAATAATCCTTTAGGTGAGTGTATATATATATATATATATATATATATATATATATATATACAGTGAGGAAAATAAGTATTTGAACACCCTGCTATTTTGCCAGTTCTCCCACTTAGAAATCATGGAGGGGTCTGAAATTGTCATCGTAGGTGCATGTCCACTGTGAGAGACATAATCTAAAAAAAAAAATCCAGAAATCACAATTTATGATTTTTTAACTATTTATTTGTATGATACAGCTGCAAATAAGTATTTGAACACTTGAGAAAATCAATGTTAATATTTGGTACAGTAGCCTTTGTTTGCAATTACAGAGGTCAAACGTTTCCTGTAGTTTTTCACCAGGTTTGCACACACTGCAGGAGGGATTTTGGCCCACTCCTCCACACAGATCTTCTCTAGATCAGTCAGGTTTCTGGGCTATCGCTGAGAAACACGGAGTTTGAGCTCCCTCCAAAGATTCTCTATTGGGTTTAGGTCTGGAGACTGGCTAGGCCACGCCAGAACCTTGATATGCTTCTTACAGAGCCACTCCTTGGTTAACCTGGCTGTGTGCTTCGGGTCATTGTCATGTTGGAAGACCCAGCCTCGACCCATCTTCAGTGCTCTAACTGAGGGAAGGAGGTTGTTTCCCAAAATCTCGCAATACATGGCCCCGGTCATCCTCTTCTTAATACAGTGCAGTCGCCCTGTTCCATGTGCAGAAAAACACCCCCAAAGCATGATGCTACCACCCCCATGCTTCACAGTAGGGATGGTGTTCTTGGGATGGTACTCATCATTCTTCTTCCTCCAAACACGTTTAGTGGAATTATGACCAAAAAGTTATATTTTGGTCTCATCTGACCACATGACTTTCTCCCATGACTCCTCTGGATCATCCAAATGGTCATTGGCAAACTTAAGACGGGCCTTGACATGTGCTGGTTTAAGCAGGGGAACCTTCCGTGCCATGCATGATTTCAAACCATGACGTCTTAGTGTATTACCAACAGTAACCTTGGAAATGGTGGTCCCAGCTCTTTTCAGGTCATTGACCAGCTCCTCCCGTGTACTTCTGGGCTGATTTCTCACCTTTCTTAGGATCATTGAGACCCCACGAGGTGAGATCTTGCATGGAGCCCCAGTCCGAGGGAGATTGACAGTCATGTTTAGCTTCTTCCATTTTCTAATGATTGCTCCAACAGTGGACCTTTTTTCACCAAGCTGCTTGGCAATTTCCCCGTTGCCCTTTCCAGCCTTGTGGAGGTGTACAATTTTGTCTCTAGTGTCTTTGGACAGCTCTTTGGTCTTGGCCATGTTAGTAGTTGGATTCTTACTGATTGTATGGGGTGGACAGGTGTCTTTATGCAGCTAACGACCTCAAACAGGTGCATCTAATTTAGGATAATAAATGGAGTGGAGGTGGACATTTTAAAGGCAGACTAACAGGTCTTTGAGGGTCAGAATTCTAGCTGATAGACAGGTGTTCAAATACTTATTTGCACCTGTATCATACAAATAAATAGTTAAAAAATCATACATTGTGATTTCTGGATTTTTTTTTTTTAGATTATGTCTCTCACAGTGGACATGCACCTACGATGACAATTTCAGACCCCTCCATGATTTCCAAGTGGGAGAACTTTCAAAATAGCAGGGTGTTCAAATACTTATTTTCCTCACTGTATATATATTTTACAAAATGGTGATGTGAGTGTCAATACATTCTTTTAGCAGCATCGTCATGGGCGTTTGAAGAGGGTAACTATACCTTGTGTCATCCCAGTCTGGGCTAAGGCCGCTGAGAGAACCGCGCGAGTCGGCCACAAACTTGTAGACTACAAGCAGACAGTCTCTACACAACTGTACAACACGCTGGCAGCACCTCAGCTCATGCGCGGTCACCACCTCACTGCTCTTACTGAAGACGCTCTCCCATGATGACCTGCTGAAGGAAGATACGCACATAAATACAACAGCCAAGAAGTGGGTGGTACCAACATTACATGTCATGGTATGCATACTTTTATATAACAGTAACAATATTACATGGTATAGTTATCTTTTACTGGAAACTCAAAAAGTTTAAATATTAAATAACCACCATGGCATGTGGTAATTACTTTTGTAAATAATCCAGTCAATTACATTTTTTAGATATTTTCATTTGATTATTGTAGTTAATGAACTTCATGGACACAAACCAAAATATAAGATTATTCCTATCAACTGAATGATAAGTCTCACAAGTTTCATTAAGATTCAAAATGGTAAAAACTAACATAGTAAAATAGATATTTTCAACTTCATCCTAATTAAATACATGAGTCACATTTTACAGGGTTAAATTAAATAAATACAGTATATGCACACCCGTGACTGCACATCAGTGCAATTTTTTATTAAAGTATCAAGTTACAGTGTTGCATGGCAAGTGTACACAAAATAAACTCGACTTAAACCTCTTAATAACAACTTCATCTTGGTCCATTGTGAAACCCATATATATATATATATATATATATATATATATATGGGTTCAAAATCTGTGGGAATGAGTAAAATTATACCCAATACACGCAATCCCTCGCCGAAATTCAAGCCCTGTAACACCAACAATATTAATCCGGAACAAATTAATCGAATGAGTTGGTATTGTGAATCCTGCGGAATAGTTTCAGATATTTCAGTATCGATATGTATCGAAAAATCTATATTTCTGACAATGCAACATTGTGCTTACTTTATTATTTCAGATGCCTTTTTAAAATACTACAATTGAAAAATGTATAAAATGTATATTTTATTGGCAGGTGTTAATGTGTGTATATATATTAATCCTTAACACAACAGTCCTTTTCTTCCATATTGTGACATAGTGTGTGAGTGTAACAGGTTATTGAAAAATAAAAGTTGGCAGTCAATTGTGTAGGGGAATAGTTTAAGCGGCCTAATTGATTGGAAAAGTCTGCCATACGTCATCAGAGAGAAGTCTGTCTTACCTGGAACATTATAACATTTTTATAAAAATATATATTTTTTTAAAATAACTGATTAAATACTGATTTAGTAACAATTTTAAGACATTTTGCTGTAGTATGTCATCATACAGGCGATACGGGACAGCTTTTATTGTAATAGACACTGCTGGAACAATCAGTCAGGAAGGTTAAAGGGTCTGATTCTCGTTCTTTTGGCTTTTGTTGAAGAAAGAAACGATAAAAAGTCTCTTTAAAGTCTTGGCAGAGGAGATGAGGTTTTATTATAGAGATGATGAAATGTAACTTCTAGGGATCTGAATTGTACATTACAGGCAGGAAGGCTATGCAGTGCTCTCCCACTGATATCTCCTCCCCGTGCTACTGGCTCATAGGCCACCTTCACATGTCAGGCCCTGATTAAACAGAAGCAGCATGGGTTGCTGGCACTGCTTCTAATCCCCTAGAGCTGTGTTCGCTCTCATCAACTCCAAATGGTCTAAACCTGGCTATATAACATCCTTCACTCTGTGGCAATTACAAGAGTGATTGGGCCACACAAAGCCTCCGAGAAGCGCTCGCAATGACTAGAGAGAGAAAGGCGGTCAATACGGAGGAGTCCCTGCTGTTTGCTCTCAGAGCTGGTAAAATCGCAGCATGTAAGAGTCTATGTGTATTATAACAGCAAGCGTGTATGCTTCTATGTGCGACTCTCTAAGGAAGTAAAAGTCTATATCAAGACTTATGATTGAGTCAATAAAGACAAAACAGAGACCATTTTTCTCATGACCATGGTTGTTCTGTCTCAATGCCTTTTCAACATTACACACTCTTACAAACCACTTATCTTCCATAATGTGACATTTACAAGTGTAATAACGAATAATAATTAAACAATATCACATTAAATCACAGTCGCACTGTTATCCTAACCAATTATGATTGTGATATTGCTTTTACACCACAGTTCAATAAACAAGCAGATGAATTTTAAGAAGATATCCAATTTTTTTCTTTGAAATTATGTGCCCTAATAAATAATTCACAGTAAGACCAGGAATGTGTATTAATAAAGTAAATGTAAATATGCTTAATTCTAATTTCATGTTGACTTTAAAGGCAGAATATAATTCTCTTACCCAGAGCTGGAGAGGCAGTTCCAGAGCCCCTGACCGTGACTCCAGAGCAGACGGTTAAAAACACGGTTGAAAAGGTGATAAAGACGTAGACTCTCCACATCCGGTTCACTCCAAATCCTCTGCAGCACTGAGCGGATGTTGGTACGAACAATGTCCAAAACCTTCATGAAATAATCAGATAAATAATAGTGATTAAAAACACCCTGGGAGTGAAAAGTTCTGCGCATGATCTACTTGCGATCTACTGAGCAAATTAAAGAACGCAGACGGATCATTTCCATAATGACCAAAACAATCTACCAAGAGCAGTGCAAATTAGCCTCTGGTTTAAGACATGCTTTTTTGGGGTGGTAAATAATGGCGCAAATACCAGTAAATTGACTAAGTAAATCCTGTTGCGTGATTCATTTAAATACTCTCCTCCTATAAATTTTGCTTTTGAAAGGGAAACTCAAATGCATATGCAATAAGGTCAGCTGCAAAAATAACCCAGTCCACGCCTTTCAGTACAAATTTTTCAGTACTAATTTTGTCTTTACAGTAGTTTTTTTTTTTTTTTTTTTTTTTTACGCCCAAAGAGGGTTAAGCTGCTAGTAAATCTGGCTCTAAAAGTTCCTTACAAAACGTACCAAACTACACTGAAGCTATTCAATGAAGAATGCACTTTAAATACAGCTCAAATAAATTATGATTTCTACTTATGATAGTAACGGTTTAAATACTGTAAATGTTTATTTTGCTACAAACATTTTGCAGGGACTTCTAGGCACAATATTCAAATGAATCAATGCATCATTAATTGATATGAAATGTCCTAATGAACCAATTTTGCTCAAATTAACCGGACTTCCCACAGATACTGGAGGGTACTGTGAACAGTAAAATCCAGAAGAAGAGTAATGGAAGAAGTCTCAGTGAGTTTCCACTCATCTTTCTCTTCGCCCTCCAGCTCCCTCACACCATTCTGCTCATCGACATCTATGAAGTGACTTTCAACAATATGTCTGATTTAATGGCCTTGTATGAGGCATGTTAACTCTATTCTGATTGATCCCTCAAACTTCGGCTGATAATCAGCTTGTGGAACGAGACAATCCCTCATTATATCAGTCTGCCATGCCCATCCTACAACGTCCAACCTGCTGTGTCAAATCAAAACACCTGTAACCTGCTGTAACCACCAGTCGTTCACTACTGTAATAGTGTTGAAATTGAGTGGCTTTGAAAAGTTTCATTTTGTTGCATCATGTCTTCTGTTAAGACAGATCCAAATGGCATGTTTTAAGACCCCCATTTTTTTTTTTTTTTCACCATACACTTATCAAAGAGACTGTAACTTATCAAAAAATTATTGAGTGTTTATGTTTTTTGCAAACTTCATGCATTTTTTAGTCCACTCACCTTCCTTTGTTTGGTGGCATCTAACTTTACCAGCCAGTAAGACGCAACTTTTGGCTTATGGTATTTCCAGTTGTTCTGAATCTAAAGGAGCAAATGAAAATAATTTCATTATTGCAATATGCACAACTATTATCTGTGTGTGAAATTGAATATCTATCTATCTATCTATCTATCTATCTATCTATCTATCTATCTATCTATCTATCTATCTATCTATCTATCTATCTATCTATCTATCTGTCTGTCTGTCTATCTATCTGTCTGTCTGTCTCTCTTTCTTTTATGTTCCAAACACAAGGACCTTGAATAGGAACAGTCCATTCGCATAAGTTTTCTCCCCAAGAATACATTTTTAACATGTCTGAACATTGATCTGAATGTGTGAATATATTTACATCATTTACATTATCAATAAAATATACGCACTCTCCTCATTGGGTCCCGTGGTACCAGTGCATGCACCAGTGCACGCTGCTTCTCTCGTACTTTCCACTAAAATAAGTGGATAAATTATTCTCTTGTTTTGAGTGTGAGATGATGGCATAAATATTGTCATATTTATCATTTATCTTCCTTGCTAAATCATTAATAACTAATTTAGACTGAACTAGACCAATCATTTTAAGAAGTATTAATTACAAACATATACATGTAACACTGTCGAAATTCAAGAGTCATTTCCAAGTCATTCAAAAGTCAAGTGTCAGTGAAACGAGATGCTTAACCTTCAAACTGTTGATCATCAATATCATGGGGTCAAACTAAATATTTGATGTTCTAGTCATTTTATATGAGGTTTGAGATTTTTGCAGTCCTTCTTATATAGATTTTTTTTTCTAAATACAGTTTAAAACCTTAGAAGGGGTAAACTGAATTTTGACCAAATGTTGGTTTGTCATTTACAGTATTTCCTATATTTACAAGATAACTATTTGTTTGTTTACATTATTTTGATAATAACTAACAGAGAAACACGGTTGAATGGTTGAGTTTAATGAATGTAGTTAACGCTGCCGTTTGTTTAAAAAATTACGCAAATAGAATGAAATAATATATTTTTCTTCCCGCTAGCCTGTAAAAAGGGTCCAAATGATGTTACTGCCAAGGTATCGCAATGGTAATAAATGTAGTCATTTAATCTTTTTTTTTTTTTTTAAATGAATTAAA
The DNA here is from genome assembly GCF_949319135.1 of Squalius cephalus. NCBI lineage: Eukaryota > Metazoa > Chordata > Actinopteri > Cypriniformes > Leuciscidae > Squalius > Squalius cephalus. The sequence continues at coordinate 10,561,230 of NC_137143.1, forward strand.
TAAATAAAACATGTACTACAACAAATTTAATATAAATTCACAAGTGTGTCAAAATTATAATATTGCTGTATCATTTAAATTGTCGTATGCAGTCGAGAATGTAAAGGCCGCTGAGGTGGCTAAACAAAGCTAAAAGAGTAGCAAAACTCGAGAGCTTGTAGATTTGAGTTTGAGAATGTGTACAATAAATATTCACACTTCCAAATTGAAATTTACACTCACAGCTCTGATGTGCAAGGCTGAATGTTTCGATTTGCACACATCTGCAAATATATTCAGTGTATATCCATACAGTGTATATATATATATATATATATATATATATATATATATATATATATATGAAGCCGTTTTATTGGTCGATGCCTGACCAATAGTTATAATTTATTGGCTACAGCCTTGCTGACAACACCTGAAATAAACTGTACAAATGTATCTGTGGCCTAATACAATTTTTGGAACCTATATTGGTGTGATAATGTTGTCCTCAGTTTCTTGTGTAAATAAATTAGAAAAAGATCATGCAAGAACATGAAATAAACCATGTCTGTTCTTTGACGATGAAGTGAGTTTTGCAACAGGAATATCATAAAAGTAGTAATACAAATCAAGACGCTAAGATTTAGGACTCTACTGCAGGATTTAAGAGGTTAGCGACCTGAGGTTGCACAGCAAAACTGACTAAAGTAAATATATGATAAACATTTGTCCCTGTTTTTTTTTGTTCATGTAAATGCCATTTTACACATTTGCATCTATTTTTCTGCAATTTCGAATTCAAACCATAGGTGTTTTAATTATTGTCTTCACACTTATAAGTGTGAATATTTACTGTACAAGTTCTCAAATTCAAATGCTACTCTTTTACCTTCACATGGGTCACGGTGTTTAATCAGTGTGATTAAAACAAGCTATTTTTCATGCAAGGTTAATTTTATGTTAGATAAGACTTTACCTAACACGCCTAATAATGTGCCTCTAATGGTTGAAAATAAAATAATTACCAAAGTGTACCGTATTTCTGGAAAGCACCAATTACAATTTCACAGCTCTGATAGAGCCAGCATCCGTTCAATTGTGCTTCTCATGTTAAATGCTGTGTTTCCGTGATTGTTGATGTGCAAATGTACGCCAGATCAATCGCAGCGAAAGTGATGTGTAAATGAATGCTGGAAAAGTGCCTTAAACAGGTGCCGTTGGCCAGATGTGTTTCTGCACAGACAGCTAATGGATCTCATTAAGCATACAGGTGGATGTCTAATGACTCTACATACAGCGAGAGATACTGCGAAAGGCTCGGACGTCCTCAAATGAGTTCGGGGAACGAGGGGAACAGAGCAGCCGGTCCGCCTGCCCTGAACGAGCGCTTTCTCTCAGCTGCGTAGCTCACCTCATCCAACACGGCCTCGGCCTCCTCCTCGCTCTTCCCGGGGTAACGAATCCTCATCTCCCCCAGCGCAGCCAGCGTTTGCTGCATCAGCTCGGCCTCCTGCTCTTTACTCAGCGGGGTCTCTCCCTGCGCCTGCACATGCAAAGAACCCACACAATAAAGATGAGTTATTAAGTGTGACGTCTTTTCTCTGCAGTCATCAGGTTTGTTTTGGCCATCACAGCAGTGTGTTCATATGGCACCTGACTGCTCGCTGTGGGAAGGAAAAAACAGCGATCTTTACTTTTAGACATTAGGCTTCACAAACTGAGCAAAAGTTTTAAAATTACAGAATATATTAGGGTTAGGCATATCAGAGTCTGAGGCCCCACAAGGTTGAATCACAGAAATCTTAAGAACATATAGATTTCTAGTTTCTAGTATGTTATGTCGATAAAATAGTTAAGTTTCATCCCAAAATCAAAAGAAAGAAGAAATTTAAATGTCAATTAACTGCATTGTTCTCCTAAAACTTTCATTTCAGTAATGAAAAAAAAAAAATATATATATATTTATCAAAGTATTTTTGGTAATATTTTTTGTGTTGATTTAATGTTAAAAATCTTTTTCTTTTTTTTCTGCAACATAGTAAAACACTAATCAAAAGAGATCATCATGGAGAATAATGGAAAATACAAAAAGATTTGTACACTGAAAAAAAAAAAAAGAAAAAAAAACCTAAAATGCTTCATGTGATAACAAAATAAAAAATACTATTTAAAATCCCTGAATCAACCTAAACATATTTGACAAATCTAAATTAAGGGGTTGAATCAGGTAGCAATAGCTCAAAATAACCAGGTTATCAGTTCTTAGTGTAGAATATAAATTATAAATTTAGCATTCAAATGAATTTATATGTATTAGTGCTGTCAAATCGATTAATTGTGATTAATCGAATCTAACATAAAACCTTGTGTTTATATATATATATATATATATATATATATATATATACAGGGTGCGATTTGTGAAAAAAACAGAGGGGGGGATGTTTTCAAATATTTTTATTCATAAAAATAAACTTGAACATGAACTTCATAACTTCATTTGCAGGAATTGTAAAATCTTTTTTCTTATTAACTCATGAAGTAGCCTATAGACAATTATTTTAACGCAATATTTTTACTGTAATAGCTTATCTTTCCCCACCAGTGATGCGCGGGTCAATGTATAAACAAACCGCACCCGACCGACGTTTTCAACTAACCCGCCCGCAACTCGGACCGCAAAAAACGAAAAAGAAAATATTGTACCCGACCCGCTTCCTGACCCGCATTTTTTTTAAAGTATAGCTATAATGCTCATCGTAGCTCTTAATATAACTTAATATTCTAATTTTGTCAAGAATTATAAAAAATCGTCAATATAAGCTCATAATTTGTACTAAAATAGTCTAAATATTTAGTTTTAAAAACAATTTTAAAAAGCTGGCTATGTCTATTTTGATGTTTCTGCGCAAGTTCAGCAGACAGTGAGGTTCGGGTTTGTTCCGATCAGAGCTCGTGAGCGGAGAGCGCATTTCTGAATATTCCGCTCCGCTCATGGTCGCTCGCCCAACCCAGATGGCCTGCTGGTTCGAAAATATGTGGAATAAGGGCTGCCTCCGACTATTTTTTTTTCTTGTCGACTAGTTGTTCATTTAAGCCATTCGTGGACAAATAGCCCCTTTATATTAAATTAATTACTTAAAGGCTAGCCTACAGGAATAAGCGTAATGACCGCACGCTTAAAGCTTGCCACAAAGAACCGGTTGAAGTAATGATTATGAATGTGTCTAAATTAGCAAGGAGACATTTAATTGTTTAGTAATAAACTGGTGTTTTCTGTGTCGCTGCAAAGATGAAGTTGACAATGCGGAGATTGCGGACTCGCCATGAACGCCAGAGAGAAATGTATACATTTCATATGGATTAGCCTACATAATCAGAGTATAGCCTATTTATTTTGGTTTGAATATTTTCGTTTAAAAGTAGACATTTCAAGCTTTCTGTAATATATAGCCTATATTTATCAAATCTGTGAGGCACAAGTTGAGTTTCGGCGCCCTCCAGTTCACATGCAGTGATCGCGTACCGGCGCCTTATTTTGTCTGCTATATATTTGCTTCTTATTTAATAAATACGGGCAATTGATAGATAAAACATTGATCAAAATTAAGATACAATTTATACAAAACGAAAATCTTTTAAAAAGAGTTTTCTATAAAACAAAACTTAATGAAGTCGTCAAAATCATGTTTTACCAAAAACAGCGCCGTTGCTAGGAGGGCGCCAGCGCCTCTGCCTCTCAGCGCCTCTGCCTCACGAGTGGATGATAGCCCTGAAGACGCCTAGCAATGATATACCTTTAGTGGTAGTATACCTTTAGTTAAGTTATCGCAGCGCGCTAAGAGACAATGTTATTGGAAAATGCAGCCCAGGTATATTCATAATGGAGATTCCAAAGCTCTCTTCTTTGGTCAGAACCATGGAGAGCGATCGCGGATTTACTTTTACAATGCAACACAATATTTAAAGAGCATCAAGCTATTAAAATCTATATTATGTATACACACAGATAATATAACAGTAGGCTATATTAGTCAATATTTTTTTATTAGGTTAAGCAGTGATTGGATAACGTTTTTTTATTTTATTTTATTTAACGTTTTTAATTTAAGGCCCACCCACAATTGGTCTGGCTTATCCAAAACTGGAATCCTGGCGCCGTGCCTGGTTGGTCGTGCCAGTTTTGTGGTTATCAAATGTGCAAATAGCATCGCAAGAAGTAGCCTACACATGACAAATCCAGCACTTTGGTCATCATCTTTCATTATTTCGGCAAATGTCTCCCACACTTTGCTCTTTCTATTTGTGTATAATTTTGCGGAGCTTCCACTCCCCAGTCTTCACCTTTTCTCTTGCCGCCTCCATCTCGACCTGCAGACTGAGCTCATGCGTCATCTTCGCGCCAGTTATTCAGCCAATAAAGTGTAAATTAAATTTAAAACGTATTCATAGAAAATTGTGTCTAGAACTATATCAATTACAAAGGTTTAATTGGCATCTTTATTTCAAACGACCCGACCGACCGCGACCCGAATATCATTAAAAATATTTTTGGATGACTCGTAACCGCGGGTAACCGCGGGTGACCGCAGGCACCCGCTCATTTCGGATCAACCCGCGCATCACTGTTCCCCACACATATGAACTGTGATCATGCACAACGAAAAAACATGCAAGAATTAAATCCCCCTCCCAGTACGAATAGTGCCACTCTGCTAGACATGTCAAAACACTTATTTATGGCACATTACAGCGCTTTACTTGGTTTACCGTAATAGACTAGGCTACTTCTATATCAGCCTCTGCTGAACCACGTATTGATAGCAAAGTTAAACTATCACAGAAACAGTTTTACTGCTGCAGTTAAAGTAATAACGTTAACTTTACATCGCGATGCTGAGCTACAGTGAAATGATAGAAAAGACAGATGCATTATCTGTTAGTCAATTCGCCTCATTCGGACCGCGGAACCTCTATAGCGTGTGTAAACGCGTCTTTACATTGACTTAACATTGAAATATATATATTGAAATCCATTCCATTCTGAATAAACAAACAACGCAGTTCACATGCTTCGTCCTTGCATTTTTCACTAAGATAATGATTAATAAATGCATGCACGCACAATTATCAGTGAACTTATCTGCAATAAATGTTGCATATATGTTTTATATGCACAAACAAATGCCTTTTAACTTATGTGTGCAAAATTCAGAGTGCAGCAATTTGTACAAATAAAAAGTCAGGCCTATATGTGTTGTAGCCATTAAATAAGAACATTTAGTTTCATATGTTAAAATAGTATAATGTTATTTTTTTTCATCTATGTCGATTATGAAAAGTGAACAGCATGAGTAAGATAGGATGCGCAATAGTATAGGCTAAATAACTGTCCATGTCTCTCGATATAAATATGAGAGAGACATGGAGTGGGTCAGACATGATTTTGACCACTTTATTAAGTTTTGTTTTGTAGAAAACCTTTCTTTAAAGTGAATTTCGTTTTGTATAAATTGTATCTTAATTTTAATCAATTTTACATCAATGAATTGCCTGGATTTGATAAATAAGAAGCATCATAGAGGCGCCCGCGCGGTCACATGCATTGCACGTTAACTGGAGCGCACCTCATCATTTATTAACCGAAACTCAGTGTATGCCTCACAGACATGAGAAATATAAAGAAAGCTTGAAATGTCTTTAAACGAAACAATTCAAAAACTAAAAGAAATAGGCAACTCTCTGATTATGTAATCCATGATTCTCTCTGCGCGTTCACTACGGAGATGGCGATCGTCAACTTCATCTTTGCAGTTCCAGCCGACACTGTTTATTAATAAAAATCAATGCACGCCTGTCACCTGATTTACAAATGCACATCTTGCTTGTTGCACGCACACATTATACATATTACGAAATAATGAGATATTATGTTGAAATAACATTATTTATAATAGCCTAATAAATCTTTAAGAATATTTGATTGAAAGCGGAATAATTAAAATAATTGAATATTAAATATTAAGTGGCCTATGTTTGCTCATTTATTATTAGTATTTATATATAATATGTCTAGCACCCCCTCAGCACCTGCGTTAAAAAATTAGCCTATCTGACGCCGTCCCTGGTTATAACGGCCCACGTATAAAAAAATTTTTTCGGGTTTAAATCGGGCTCGGGCTCATAATTACAGTTAATGTGTCGGGCCGGGCCGGGCCGGGCCGGGCTCGGACACAACGTGCATGGGCTCGGGTAGGGTCGGGCTTGAATTTTTGGGCCCGATCTAACACAGCCCCACTGCCCAGCGGACCTGCAACCGTCTCGCAAGTGTTGATAGGCTATTACTCGTGAGGTGTAACCAATCAGATAGCGCCGTGGGCGGGACATTGAGCAAGTCTACAGAGTGGTAATTACAGAAAGTTTGCGGCAGCTATGTCAGAGCCAGCCAAAGTAGCGCATTTTAAAATAAAATTGACTTTAATCAAACCACGGATCCGTGATAAGTTTTGTGATCCGTCTCGTCACTAGTGTAGTAGCACTGATCACTTTGAGGGGGGGATAAATTTATCCCCACCGGGGATAAAAATAATTAAGCAGAGGCAGGGATACAATGACCAGAAAGGGGGAAATCCCACGCATCCCCCCTGGCAAATCGCACCCTGTATATATATATATATATATATATACAGTGAGGAAAATAAGTATTTGAACACCCTGCTATTTTGCAAGTTCTCCCACTTGGAAATCATGGAGGGGTCTGAAATTGTCATCGTAGGTGCATGTCCACTGTGAGAGACATAATCTAAAAAAAAAAAAAAATCCAGAAATCACAATATATGATTTTTTAACTATTTATTTGTATGATACAGCTGCAAATAAGTATTTGAACACCTGTCTATCAGCTAGAATTCTGACCCTCAAAGACCTGTTAGTCTGCCTTTAAAATGTCCACCTCCACTCCATTTATTATCCTAAATTAGATGCACCTGTTTGAGGTCGTTAGCTGCAGAAAGACACCTGTCCACCCCATACAATCAGTAAGAATCCAACTACTAACATGGCCAAGACCAAAGAGCTGTCCAAAGACACTAGAGACAAAATTGTACACCTCCACAAGGCTGGAAAGGGCAACGGGGAAATTGCCAAGCAGCTTGGTGAATAAAGGTCCACTGTTGGAGCAATCATTAGAAAATGGAAGAAGCTAAACATGACTGTCAATCTCCCTCGGACTGGGGCTCCATGCAAGATCTCACCTCGTGGGGTCTCAATGATCCTAAGAAAGGTGAAAAATCAGCCCAGAACTACACGGGAGGAGCTGGTCAATGACCTGAAAAGAGCTGGGACCACCGTTTCCAAGGTTACTGTTGGTAATCAGTGCCGTCGCTGGTGGGGTGCGAGGCCCTGTGCGAACTTGAAATGCGAGGCCCTGCTCTTTGATGTGTATGCTCAATTGCGCATGAATTACAGTCACACGGACGTAGCTGTTCTAATTCTTTTGCACGCATAATCTTGCTGCAATACGTTTTTATCAAGTAGAATAATACAGCATAATCATGCACATAGTCTCAGCTATGACTTTTTGCTATGTATTTCAGAGGGGAAAAAAATCAACTGTGCAACCACGAATGGCTTTACATCAAGTCAGGTCGAGAATTCGCCTACTTAGCTCTTATGTGTCTTAATGGTCCAGTGGTAGAACTTTCACCTATCATGTCAGAGGGTTGTAGGTTCGAATCCACTGTCGTATGGTTTTATTTTTCTCGTAAAACGTTAGTTTTTTTTTCTCATCAAAACCGATTATGTTAATCAGTGGTTGTATATCAAGCAGGGACACATTTGTGTGCATTATGTTAGAGTATCCACAACGGATTGAAGCGCGCGTCCAAATGAAGACAGTGCGGCGTGTGCGCAAGCCACACGAGAAAACACTGTATCCGCGCCTCTGATCGCAGCGGCAACGAGCACTTTGATCACTTGATTTAAAAAACACATTTCAGCGCTAGATCTTCTCTTATTTAAAAAAAAAAAAAACGAACGAAATGAATGATTTGCCAGTTAACTGGATATGTTTTATTTATTTGTAGAATTGTTACATTCGTGACGCGAGATGTTTTAAAAAGTGGTGAAAAAAAACAAACAAAAAAACAGCAGGATTGCGAGGCCCCCTATTGGCGCGAGGCCCTGTGCGGTTGCACAGTTCGCACAGCCTATGCGACGGCTCTGTTGGTAATACACTAAGACGTCATGGTTTGAAATCATGCATGGCACGGAAGGTTCCCCTGCTTAAACCAGCACATGTCAAGGCCCGTCTTAAGTTTGCCAATGACCATTTGGATGATCCAGAGGAGTCATGGGAGAAAGTCATGTGGTCAGATGAGACCAAAATATAACTTTTTGGTCATAATTCCACTAAACGTGTTTGGAGGAAGAAGAATGATGAGTACCATCCCAAGAACACCATCCCTACTGTGAAGCATGGGGGTGGTAGCATCATGCTTTGGGGGTGTTTTTCTGCACATGGGACAGGGCGACTGCACTGTATTAACCCCCTGGGGTCGGCGGTATCGCCGGCGATACCAGCTCACTTTTTTTTATCAGTGTAAAAGAGACTCATAAATACTCTGTTGACTTTGATTTTCCATAGGAGTTTCATACATCAATCGATTCTGTTAAATGTGTATTATTTTTGTGTATACTCACAATAAAAACAAAGTGTTGTGCTTTTTGCCAAATAAAGAAAAATAAACACGAAGCAAGTTCTGCCTTCTCTCTGTCAGTGTAGTCCATTCTGAAACGCGTCCGAAAATGAACAATAACTCAGCGAATACTCAGTCAAACAGACATACAGACACACAGGCATGAAGCTTGAATTCTCTTCTTTTAAATGAAGTAATTTATATAAAAAACAAATATTCTCAGTTCATGTAATCTGTAAGAAAAGAGCGAGATGTCAGTCGTTCTCATCTCATCTAATTATTTTTAATGTGACTCCGCCCACGGAGAGCGCACGCTATTCAAACGCAAATGACTGAGGCAATCCTGCAAACTTGTGAACGCCTCCATATCAGCTCGAGAAAACACAAGTTTAATCAGATCATTGTAGCCTACTTGTTTACACCGTCTCGCAGCGCTGTGAGGAATAATAATAATGGAAAATGTACCTCAGAAGTGCGGCTATTTCGAGGAGCAAGGATCCGACTGAGCTGAGGAATACTGTAGTAAGATTTTTTTCCTTCTCAAGTGAATCGCGTTTCTGTGTGAATGAATGAACGGCAGCCGCAGAGATGTGCGCTGTTTACCACAGCTCGCAAAAAGACAGTTTAAATTTTAAACGCGTTTCTGTGTGTGAATGAATGATGATGTTTTAGCAAACTGTATTGCTATACTGAGATGAGTAAAAATCGACTGAAATATGTTGAAATAAAATGTAGGCTATTTGTATAAGCAACGTATTAAACTGCAAATTAACATTTATATGCCCTAATATTTCATAAAAACAACGTTACAGTCAGGCGAAATATGAAAGACAACATTTTGTTGACTAGATTTGGGTACAGTTTTTACTGTAGAATATACTGCCACATCAAATAAGCTTTTGTTTAGCAATTTCTGCTCATATGTTATATATATATATATATATATATATATATATATATATATATATATAACATACTATTTTTGTCAAAAATAAAGTCATCAACTAAGATGTTAGCTGTTCCAGTGTTGGTTATATTCAAACTAATGAATACATATGAAAATGTAGGCCTATAATCATTTTTTACAAAGAAAGAGTACACTTGAAATATTGTTGAAATTAATAACCTTTTTAATAAAATAGCAAAACATATTTACAAGATAGATGTAAGCAAAATCTTAAATGGTCAATATAAGTCTTCTTCTAAATATATCTTTTGTCCTTGCATTCATTCTTGTGGCTGAAGTGTCACACCTGAATGAATGGCTCATTATGCAGAGTCATTACGCATACTGGGTGTGACATTGTATTCTCAGGTGTAAACCACTCCTCGTTCACGCCCCCCTCGCATATTGGCTTTCCAAGCAAAACCTGTCTTATAAAACAATACATTGATTTAAATTGTGTGTGAACGATTAGGCAGAATGATTTTCACATCATTTTGAAGCCAGAACTCAAAGCGACAACATTCATTAGTCAAAAGTCTTGTTGACACATATTTAGTATGTGTTTTGTGGTCTTATTTCAGCAACTTTCATTTTTATTTTTTTCAATAACCACGCATAAACATTATTCTCTTAAAAATTCAAACATATACATGCATGTTGCTCGCATATTATGGTAGCCCTGTTTGTGCTATATAGAGTGAATTTACACCTTTGCCATTAACATGTTTATAAATAACTGAAAAAAGCACAAATGTCAGAGCATGTCAGAACACCTCCAGGGCCCAGAAAACCCCTCAGACCCCAGAGGGTTAAGGAGAGGATGACCGGGGCCATGTATTGCGAGATTTTGGGGAACAACCTCTTTCCCTCAGTTAGAGCATTGAAGATGGGTCAAGGCTGGGTCTTCCAACATGACAATGACCCGAAGCACACAACCAGGATAACCAAGGAGTGGCTCTGTAAGAAGCATATCAAGGTTCTGGCGTGGCCTAGCCAGTCTCCAGACCTAAACCCAATAGAGAATCTTTGGAGGGAGCTCAAACTCCGTGTTTCTCAGCGACAGCCCAGAAACCTGACTGATCTAGAGAAGATCTGTGTGGAGGAGTGGGCCAAAATCCCTCCTGCAGTGTGTGCAAACCTGGTGAAAAACTACAGGAAACGTTTGACCTTTAATTGCAAACAAAGGCTACTGTACCAACATTGTGATTTCTGGATTTTTTTTTTTTAGATTATGTCTCTCACAGTGGACATGCACCTACGATGACAATTTCAGACCCCTCCATGATTTCTAAGTGGGAGAACTTGCAAAATAGCAGGGTGTTCAAATACTTATTTTCCTCACTGTATATATATATATATATATATATATATATATATATATATATATATATAATATGTATACTGAATATACCCACACATATATTTATACATACATACATACACACACACATATATACATATATACATATATATATATTATACTCGATTTGACAGCACTATTTTTTTTATTTATTTTTTTTATTAGTTGGACTGGCTGGTTTAAGAAAAATCTGTAATTTGTGTCAGGTACCATGTAACCCAGGCATGTTTTCATAAGATTTACCACATTCAATGCTTCATATACTGAGCAAAAAAAAATACAAAAAAAATCCCAAAACTGAATGTAGTCTATGGAGGCTTATTAGAGTTCTACAAACACAGCACAAAATCCTGGTATTAGAAGAGTTTTGAGGAAAGAGTGCAAATCCTAATTAAACAGGTTACATTATTAGAAATGAAGCCTTATTAACTTGATGATCATGCATCCTATATACAATTACTCTGAAAAGAGTATGTAGTAGTCCGTCTTGCTAAACACAATCTAAAATATTATTAAACAGTGCATAAGTGTGTGTGCTGTTTTTCTTGATTAATATTCCTTAATGAGAGTTTGAACAAGGGGGAGTGCTGATATTCACAAGATGAATGTGTCCGTAAATACAGGCCCAATTTAGCTTCACACTCACAATTTTTCCACAATATGACAAATCTTCCTCTCTAAGGTATGCCCAGAGAGAGTGAGAGAACGAGAGTAGATATAGGAGTGTGAAAATGAGAAGAAACTATCACAGTATGAAAACACAGCTTGACTGATTGTGTGTGTGTGTGTGTGTGTGTGTGTGTGTGTGTGTGTGTGTGTGTGTGTGTGTGTGTGTGTGTGTGTGTGTGTGTGTGTGTGTGTGTGTTGAATCTCTATTGTTTGATGGATTGGAATGATTCAGGACAGCGAGGGGAAAATAAAAATTATATTTTTCATTTTTACAAGTGGTGTGTTGCCAGATCTTCTCTAAATCAGCCATCTTTGTGAACATCTGTTCAGACTCTCTAGAGGACATCTAGGGTAAAGAAAAAGATAGATGTGTTTGTGAAATACGTCTGTTCAGAATTAAATACTAGAGTAATGCTTACTGTATACTGCATACACAGTCCAGCAGTGTCTAAAATGACAAATTTCCACATATTTCCCATTTAACTTTTCCACATATTTCCCATGTAACTATGTAGCTATGTCAACTATGCAAACTATGTAGCCTTTGCTATACAGAAACTGTTTAGGGAGAAGAAAAAAAATATGTTAGAGTATGTTGCAATTTTTATGTAAAAATGTCTTAACTTAAGTCAGTCCAACCAAATATTGAGGCATTAAAACATTTATATATGTGAAAACAATCATGAAATAACACAGGTCACATTTATGCACAATATTATCCTTATTTCTAAATTATTTTAATATATATATATATATATATATATATATATATATATATATATATATATATATATATATATATATATATATATACATACATATATATTTTTATTTATTTTTTCTGATTTCTTGGGGTGTAAATTAACCCTTGAACTTCTGGTTCATTCAGGTTAGTGCAGGTCCTTTATTATATACTTAAAGGGGTGGTAAAATGCCCTTTTCACAAGATGTAAAATAAGTCTCTGATGTCCCCAGAGTGTGTGTGTGAAGTTTTAGCACAAAATACCCCACAGATATTTTTATATAGCATGTTAAAGTTGTCACTTTTTGAGGATTTGCAAAAACGCACCGTTTTGTGCCTGGCCCTTTAAATGCAAATGAGCTGCTGCAGAGGGCGGGGTTTCAAGAGCTCCTGTGTGTTAGCAGCAACGATTACCTCACGTAGACACACTAAAATGGCAGAAACTGTTCTGCCTTTAATGTTAAAACGGAGTCAGACAAAGATGGAGAGACTCAAGAAGAAGTGACAACATGTAGAATGCAACAGGACGCCTCTGAATGGTTAGTTGATGAATTTATGTTGCTGATGTGGAGTTAACTATCTTCAATTAGCATATTCTGTCATGATAATCTATAAATCGCTCGTATAGGAACTGTTGTGAGATGCACACAGAGTGACTTTCTATTGCATGTGAAAAGATGGATGCTAAAGTTTGAGCTGACTCACAAATGTACTCTTATACAACAACTTTTCCTCTTCTCAGCACAGACTGCGTGTTCCCGGGGGAGGGGTTTATGTCAATTTTAGGGTTAGTGATGTCACTAACCCTGGAGGAATGTTGTGTAGTCTCTACCAGCCGTTTGTTGTACTCCTTTTCTTTAAAAGCAAATATCTCCCTTTGCTTTGAACTTTGAGCATTGTAACTTTGCAGATGTTGTTTATGCTCAAACAGCAACATTACACACTAACTAAAGTTAGAAAAGTGAAATCATAATCAACTACCCCTTTAATTCCACATAGTGTGCTCTAGTTGTATACTGCAAATTCAGATCAATGTAATCTTTTGACAAGGTATTCCATGCATATGGAATTGCAGCAAATATACTGTATAAATAGAAGGAGCAAATTCCCTATGTGTGACAGAGAGAACCGATACTTGCCGTATTGGGATGAATGGCACCTAGGCTGTTGCTGTGTGGAACTCTGTTTGTGGAACTGTTGCGACTGAGCGACTGGGAGCGAGATGCTGAGTGGAGTCGACCTGGGGTCATCTGCGTCATGGCGGCTGCTGTTTGAGCGGGTGCAGGCGATGCATTTGCCATGTGATTGGCTGTTTTCGGCTGTCTGGTCTCGTTGGTAGGGGACTGCGCAGTCAGAGAGGATATGGAGCGTGGACAGGACATGGAGCGGCGGATGAGCCCAGAAAGATTGGGGGAGCAGGAAGGACCTCGTATTGGTTTAGGGGCAGGTTTCCAATGAACGCGACCTAAAACAAAGAACCAAAGCATTTGACTTCAATTTAAGACACATACATTCACACACCATCCTGGATCACCAAGGACATTAAGTCAAACATCTGAAATCCGTTATTAAAAGCTTAATCACTGCAACATGTGATCATCCTGCAGGCCTGTCAGGTTTCCAACTCAGGGTGGACAGCGAATTGAAACACGCATACAGAAAATCTACGATTTTGAATGACCTCCAGTTTGTGAACTGGCCAGCGGCATGGCCGCTTCATCCGTGAATCTTGAGGGAAGAAGTTGCCAAAAGCGGTATTATAGCAGCTTAGCTCGGGAAATCGCAGATGGCCTCAGGGTAGTGTGGGGCAAACAATGTCACCCCAGAATGGCCTAATGCCCCCTCTGGCAGCAACCCAATCACCAGTGACCCCCTGCACACCAAATAAACCTGTCAGCTTGCTTCTTTGTCCCACTTTTACTGGCTAATGGAAAAGTCATGGCTTAAACTGTGTCAGGCACGAATAATCAATAAACTGCACAATCAATGGCACTTTCCAAAACAGGATACAAACTGGTTTTCCATTATTGAACTATTGCATATTATTATCTTACATAAAATGCATAATTTTGGCCTGTCCTATCACTGTTGGACACTTTCTAAATACTGCCTATTACGTTTTTGCCTGTAACTAATAATCAAACAAAATAATTTTGACATAAGCTGTTAAAATAATTGTTAAAATAATTGTGTAAAAAGTATTAATTGTTAATTTAGCTGTGTCCCATATTTTGTGCACAACCCTGTACAACCTGCACAGTGCATGGTGGGAAGTGAAAATCATGATTTTTTTTTTTTACACAAACTGTAGATTTAAATGAATTCAAGCTCAATCATTCAACCCTGTTGAATATATATATATATATATATATATATATATATATATATATATATATATATATATACAGTATATAGATAGATAGATAGATAGATAGATAGATAGATAGATAGATGCTTGAGCTGCTGGATCACAAGGAACACTCAGCTTCTAAAAAAGCTCTACAGTGAAACACAAACATTTTCGGGCTTGTTTGCACAATTTTCATGGTACGCCAGAAGTGATTCTCAGAACTTATACCCAACCTGTGCCTTTCCCAAGCTGAGCGTCCGGTCTCCCTTTAAACCAGCGGACTGAAACATCAGAAAAGCTCATTAAAGCTGCATGGCATGAGAGCCGGGGGACCTCTCACCACATCACCTGCCGCAGTCAGCCAGTCAAATTAAGAGCCACAGCACTGGGCCAGCGAATACTGTGACCCTAATTAAAAAAGATGGATTTTCTCTGTTTCATGTATTAATTAGGTAAACAAATGCATTATAGTAGATTTACATCTGTAATTTAGCTCAGGCTCTGCAAACGGCACTGAAGATTTAATATGTCTGGCTAGACAAAAGGCTGCTTAAAAGTTTAAGCCATAAGCAGCTCTCGCAGTCATCTGGAAACCATCGAGGGACAGATAGCACATATAAAAGCAGCTCAGCAGCAAAACATCCCAGAACCTCCAAGTCTACCCTAATAGTCCCAGCCCACAGGTGATACATAGCTTTTCCACCGAGGAGACCCCTAAAACCTGGACTAAAACTAGGAACAGATAACGTCAGAAGTCTATTAGTGAGATCAAGTAAAGTTCTCAAAACAACAACTCATTCTGGCAAGGCTGACGCAAAACAAAACTAGATCACTCCCATTACAATCATTAAAGTTTTCTACACTGGAAACATTTGATGCAACTGTGAAACATGTTCAAATGATGCTAAAATGAAATTATTTTATTTGCAATCATTTGTAAATTGATTGCAATCAAATTAATTAACTTCTAACAGCTGCATCAAACAGTGATGGAAAGTGATGAAAGTGGTGTGATGGAAAAATATAGTGAATTACATTTTTTGGGGATGTTACATTTTGTTATCAAAACAAAAAGATTTGTACATTCATTTTGTAATTAATTCATTCTTGTAAATGTATTAGTACAATTTGATTGTTTTGCTGCTTTTGATGCTGAAGTCAAAAGCCATAACAAATAAGTTTAGGGTCAGTATGACATTTTTTGTAAGAATTTAATACTTTTATTCAGCAGGGATGCATTAAATTGATCAAAAGTGACAGTACAGACTTTTTTATTATTGGAAAAACGTTGTATTTCAAATAAATTAAATGCTGTTCTTTTGAACTTTCTATTCATCAAAGAATCCTAAAAAATGCAATACTGTGCAAAAGTCTTAGGCACATTCATATTTTTACATTCATATTCATATTTTTCATTCATATTTAAAAAATAAAAAAAAAACGGTTTTAAGCCAGTTAATTATATCTTTTGTTCTAGTGTGTCGGTAGGAAATATCAGTTTACATTTCCAAACATTAATTTTGCCATTAATTGTAATAATCCAGTGAGATTTTTGTATGTAAAAGCAAGCCGGTGCTCCACGCGGAGATCTGATCTCACCATCATCGAATCTATCTCTAATTACATGAAGAAACAGAAAAAACTGAGACAGACTAAATCCAGAAGATCTGCGGCAATATCTCCAAGACGCTTGAAACACTTGGCACATCTCTGCATTGACTGTTTCCTATGTAAACAGATTTCTTGATTATAATGACAGCAATCTAGTTTTGTTTCGCATTTCCATCAGAACTGTTGTTGTTGTCTGCTGAGAACTTTATGTCATGCGTGAATTTTAAACTTTACATTACCCTGACTTATGGAACCATATTGATTGCACTGGAACCATTTCGAGAAAAAGAGAACCAGCACCATTTCTGTGGAAAGGACCTAATAGGTTCCCAGAGCACTTTCTTTCACAGGCACAAGGGGAGGAACTCACTGGAGCGTTCGGGGCGATTGAGTTTCTCCTGCGTGATGCTGCTACTCTCATCTTCTCCATCAGCGTCAGAACCAGAGCTGCTGTCGCTGCAGCTGGCCGAAGAGTCTTCAGGGTCTCTGTGCCCTCTGGGTGTCGGGCTGCTCTCAGGCATGGATGACAGGACCTATAGGCAAACAATCACATAAACACATCCGGAGGGAGAGATGAGAGAAGATCCTAGAAAAATGTCAGTTCTGCAGCTTTCAGCCTGAGACCAATTAACACTTGCCACTATTGAAAGAATGTAAGGGCGGCGGTGATGCATGCCTGGCGAACCCTGTCTTGATTTTCTTGAAGTCTTGATTAATGTCACAGCAGAAACATGTTCATTTGGTCTGAAACACATGCACTGTATGTCAGGGGAACTAATCTATTATGTCCTTCAAGAAGAATTGAACAACAAATTGAATATCTGTCCAACACTTGGGATCCACTGACTATTAGCTTCCTGAATGCACTAATTTCACCTTTTCAACTTCAATTTGGCTCAAAGGTCTAAATTAACACGTTGAATGTAATCTCCAAAAGAGTTTTGAAAGAAGGCAGAGAGTTCCTGCTTTTTAAGAGAAACTGCTTGGGACTATTTAAATTTCTTAATTTCTGCCTTGTCAGATTATTCCAAATGGCACTGTTAAGAGTGTTCCAATCCATCAGAGCGGATACGGCCAAAATGAAACCTACATTCTGCTAGTCAAAAGTGAACCAACTCCAAATCATGCCAAACAGTGTCTGTAACATCTTTATAAGCAAATGTCATGAAAACCATTTCACCCCAAACTAAAAAAGGGGGGGAATTATATTTTGCATTGTGGCATTTTTGATAGTCAGGTACCACAAGTAATAATCCCATACATTTTCTCCATCTATATATAGAATTGTAAAGAAAACTTTCAAGACAGACTTATCATGAGCTCTGAGATGGCAATAGCATAGGCTGCCATACAAATTCAAAAGCAGTAACTACTTATTTTGTGAAGTTATGAATTGGTTGCTTAGACTATGATCTGTCCATTGCCTTTGCTGGGCGGTGCACTTTGTAAAAATCAGAAGTCAGTGTGATTTCACCAATCAGAGAACCATAAGAGTAATAAGAACTGTGGTAAAAGAGATCAGTGGGGATCACCGACTCATTGCGAATGACGTAATCAAATTAGTCTCCCAAAATTCTCAAACTACCTTGAATGCAATGCAACTTGCTTAGGATAAAAGCATTTGCCATGTAAAAAAAAAGAAAAGAAATAAAACGTACATAGTAAATATAGTTGGCAAATGTAATTACTTTAAATTTCTTTAGATTAAAAAAGTGCATTTATCTACATTTGTGACTACGTACCTTAGAACCTTTCTGTTTAGAGGTTTTTCCCAACAGTTTCTCATCATCCAGTTCACACTGCTCCAGGAGGTCTAGGATATCTTCCTCCTGCAGAACAAGTCACAAACAAATGCATAAGATTGTCTTTGTTTTTCACATATAAATTGTATATTACTATGTGTTGATTTATTGGTTGCATATTGATTATATATTGGTGATTATTTTTAACAATCAAAATCAATCCATTTGCATATTGATCATATATTGTTTATTTGTAACCAAATATTTACTGTGAAATGTATATTTTTAAATCAAATTATTTGGATGAAATAATGGATGCTCTAACTGACCCTTATGAAGCGATACTATATTAAATACATAAAGATCAAGATAAAATACCAATCTAAAACAATCAAAATACAACTCTTTTGGATATATATGCCAACTCATACTATTAGTTGTGAAATCAGCAAAAAAAATGATATATATATTTTAGTGAGGCCTCTTCATTCCAAAAATATTTTAAACACATTATTATCTTGTGCAAACTATAAGTAATCAAATTGAGTAATTTCTGGAAAAATTTCCTAAATCAAAACAGTACTTTGCATGACACCTAAACAATTTCTTGGCATAAATCAAAGCCATGTGTTTCGAGTTCAGGAATCCATCTGGAATCTGAACCACACTTTGAGTTTAACACATCATAATCTATTCGGCATTTCTTCCTTGTCATTTCTTTCAAATAAAGCACTCTGTTGTTGACTTTGAAGTATGAGTTCACTGCAACTGCTCAGTTCACATGAGAAAAGACTCTAAATTTAAAGTTCCATGGTATTACAAATCACAGATTACTAAATCCTACCTCTAAAATGACCAATTCATTTTCCATTATATTTTATGAATTAAAACCAATGATTCAGGCAAGCAACACCAGTTAATTTAAAACACTGTAAAACTAATTATTGGTATGATTAAGTATGATTAATAATTCTGATTCCAATTATAGTGTAACACTTTTGATAAATCCAGCGGTCTTTAAAATAACGTATTTATCTTCCACAACAGTAGCACATTCACACAGACTGTTCCTAGAGCTGCCTGCAGATCCCTTGATGACACCCTACAGTTCTTTTAAGACATCCTGAAACATCTTGCACTCTGCTCTTGGGATGAATGGTGTGACAGACCAGCCTGGACAGATTGCCAGTGGTCTGAAACCATTATTTGTAGATTACTTACAATAGTGGACTTAAAATATCTTGGAAAGGGCTTTGAATCCCTTCCCAGACTCATAAGCCTCTACAACTTTCCTTCTGGGGGGCTCAGGCAGTTCTTTTGATATCGGCATGACGTACTCCAACACTTATGACCAAACCAGACCAGTTTATTGAGGTTTATAAAAGGTTAGCCTTTCTCTTTAATTATCTGATTTGCACGTTATTCTAACCAATTGGTGCATTTAATTGGGTACTTGATGTAGTCATAAATTCCAAGGTTCATTTGATAAATATTTATTTTATCTAATTATCTGTATGGTCTATTATGTACACCTTTCACTCTGTAAACTTTAATACAGACTTTTTCTTCATTACTAACTCAATGATTATACCACCTTTGCAAATTTAATTTATAAATATCAAAATAATTCAGAAACACATTAGGTGCTTTCAATTTAATACCATTATTATTTTAATTAATATTTAATAACATCAAAAATAACTTGTATATTTCAGTGTAAAATTATATTTTAGTCATTTGACATGAGAGATATTATTAAGCTTTGAATACAAAACTAAATTTTAATCTAAAAAGGGACTTTGTGTCTGTCAACTGGTTCATACAAATAAATTCAGTCCAAACAAAACACGATTGGATAATGACAGTAGCTCAGATGAGAAAACGGCAGGCGTGCAGTTGTATAAACAAACAATAAATGTATTTTGGTGACAGTCTCAAAAATTTGATCAATACTGTTCTGAATCTGCTTCTGAATCAACATTTTTTTTTTTTTAATGTTTCTCTGATGTGACTCTGATGTTTCTCCATTACAAATGTTGCATGCTTTTCAAGCAGAAACATTATCCCAGCTGTAACTCAATAAGCCAGGCATTGATCTGTTGTTCTGGCTCAGATGGAGAGAGATTTTAAGTGCATTAAACTCGGTTCTTTTGCTCATCGCCGCCTTCCATTGTTTCCCAAATTCAGAGTGAGACTTATTGTTCAGGCAGTAGGTAAAGAGAAAAAAGCCCACAATGAGCCAACACTCTGACTGCAGGTGATGTGTCAATATTTGCCAGTGTTTGCTACCATTAGATGTTTATGAAATTTGTTTTTGTTACCTTGTTTTGGGTCAATTTTGGGGAGATTCTTTTTAGATAGGCCTTAAGCATCATTTATGGCAGGGATGGTGGGAACATATGAAATAGCTTAAGTCAGGTGTGTGTCTAATGCAGAGGACGCATTTTCAACAGGAGTTTTCATTTTGTCAGCGTGTGTTACAATAAGTTGCGGTGAAATGCTGGAAATTGCCATTGTAAATGTTTTACTGAGTGCTGGTTGTGGTTGTGAAAAGCAAGGTAACAACAGAGCAACGCTCTCTCCCGCACACAGCTGTTTGCAGCTTGTTAGGTGTTCTAAAGAAATCAACCCAGGCTCATTGGAAATAGTGGCAACATTTCCTTAACATACTTGAATTTATAAACAAACAGCAAACATTACATCAAAACAGATTTGCTGAAGCAACCATGATATATTAGCTTGCTTCTACAGGTCTTTGACCTCCGTGAAGTTGGCACCCCATAAAACGAAATAATTTCCAAAACTATGCCATTCGTTTGTGCTGCGTTTGTGCTGATTTGTGCCGCAAAAACGAACGTTTGTGCTGGTTTGGTGTTTGAGATATTGAACATTATTTTTTGGGTTGTGTGACGTCACTCTCCACCCCATGTCCTTCAAATCGCTCCAAACCGGTGTCATTCGTTTGTGCTCGGTTTGTGCTGGTTTGTGCCGTCAAAACAAACACTGTATCTGTTTTCCTTTCGCAGATATAACAAATTTAATTCGGGAGCTGTGACGTCACTCTCCACCCCACCTCATCTAAATCGCACCAAACCGGTGTCGTTCGTTTGTGCTCGGTTTGTGCTGGTTTGTGCAGTCAAAACAAACACTGTATCTGTTTTCCTTTCGCAGATATAACAAATTTAATTCGGGGCAGTGACGTCACTCTCCACCCCACCTCATCTAAATCGCACCAAACCGGTGTCGTTTGTTTGTGCTCGATTTGTGCCGGTTTGTGCCGTTGAAAGAAACACTGCAACTACGATCCCCTCTTAAACATAAAAAAATAAACTTTTTAAGTACAGTTACATAACTGTCCACCCCATATGGTCCAAATCGTTGCAAAACTGTGCCGCTCGTTTGTGCTCGATTTGTGCCGGTTTGTGCCGTTACGATGAACATTGTATCTTTTTCCCCTCCTTAGAAATAACACATTGGATTCGGGGCAGTGACGTCACTCTCCACCCCATGCCGTCCAAATCGCCCCAAACCGGTGCTTTTTGTTTGTGCTCGATTTGTGCTGTTTTGTGCCGTAGAAATAACCATCATAAATGATTTCATTCTTTAGACATCACAAAATCTTTGGAGGAGTAGTGACGTCACGCAAGCAAGCCGCGCTCTCCATCCATCTCGTCTACAAACCTGTCCGGTTCGTTTGTGCTCGCACAGGGCCGCAGCTGTCAGTGTTCTTTTCTTTAGATATGGGAATGTTTTATTTTAGATTTGTGCTATTGACATTTGATCTTTATATAATCACCAATGCACGATATGTAATGTAGGCTACTATGATATGTAATGTACTTTCACTACTCTGGCTGTAAGCTACGTGTGACTGATGCTTAATTTTGTATTAAAATAAAATAAAATAACCAATAAAAAACAAATATTTAAAAAATTGTGTGCTGTCTTAAGTTTTCTGAATACTTTTAACAGCTTACAGTGCCGGTTTGTGCTGTAAAAAGTTTTGTTTGTGCTGCTTCGGTTTTTTAGATATTAAAATAATATTTTTTGGTCATTCTGAGGTCCCAAATTCACCCAAAATAGTCTTGTTCGTTTGTACTTCGTTTGTGCTGGTTTGTGCCGGTACAAATTTACTTTGTGCTGCGTCGGGCTTTAAAATATTAGACATTAAATTATTGTTGATGACGTCACCAGTCCCCTACATGCTCCAAATTTACCCAAAATAGTCTCCTTCGTTTGTGCTGGTTTGTGCCGGTACAATTTTCGTTTCTGCTGCATCGGCCTTTAAAATATCAGACATAGACAATGACGTCACCAGCCCCACACGCTCCAAATTCACCCAAAATAGACACAATCGTTTGTGCTCCGTTTGTGCTGTAAAAAGTTTATTTTGTGCTGCATCAGGTTTTAAAATATTAATCATTGAATGTTTGGTCGATGACGTCACCAGCCATACCCCTTCCAACTCCAGAGTTATCCTTCCCGTCTAGATCCAGTGCTACATCTTCAAATTACTATTATTTGAAGTTAAAATTATAAAATACATAGACTTACACCACAAAAATAGTTGAGGATAAATTCTTTAAAATTGGGCAATTCCAGCGTGATGTGACATTTGCAAGTCAAAACTTGAAATATAAATGATCAGAAAATGCACTTAATACCAATTGAAACGTCTTTATATATGTTTATATATCCATAGGCTACTCCCTTAATAAAGGAGTCCAGGCATTAGAAAAATAGCAGTCTACTCATGCGTTTTATATTTAATATGAGGGAAATAGTCTAGACATGCATGTGCGTTACATTTTTTTTTAGTAATTCTATGAATTACACTGCACAAACCAAAAGTAATACTACCCACCGGATGAAGAAGCGTTGGCTCTCCGTAGAACATAAATTATTCATTTTATTTTATTTTTCGTGTTTGCATTTATAGGAAAAAACAATGTTACGGACGGCACAGTTCTCCGTTACGGTGACTGCTCTGAAAGCGGCACTAAAAGACTGCTTTAAAACTTCCACAGAGACCTCAAACAGAAAGCACAAAGCCTTTCTTTAAGGTGAAATTCGTTTTGTATTAATTGTATCTTAATTTTAAGCAATGTTTCATCAACCAATTGCCAGGATTTAATAGGCAAAATAAGAAGTAAATAGGCCTATATCAGACAATATAATCAGGACATGGAGGTGCCGGCGACTGAACTGCAGCTGGTCTCATAAATTAACCGAAAACTCAGTGCCTACTTGCATCACAGACATGTCTACTTTTAAACAGAACAATTAAAAACGAAAGAAAACAGACTGCTCTCTGCCTATGTATGAAATGTGCATTTCTCTGTGGCGCGTTCACGAAGATGCAGGTGTGGGGCTGGTGAAGTCACCGTCTATAATTCGCTTTCATTCAGTGTCTGATATTTTAAAGGCCGATGCAGCACAAACGAAAATTGTACCGGCACAAACCAGCACAAACGAAGGAGACTATTTTGGGTAAATTTGGAGCATGTAGGGGACTGGTGACGTCATCAACAATAATTTAATGTCTAATATTTTAAAGCCCGACGCAGCACAAAGTAAATTTGTACCGGCACAAACCAGCACAAACGAAGTACAAACGAACAAGACTATTTTGGGTGAATTTGGGACCTCAGAATGACCAAAAAATATTATTTTAATATCTAAAAAACCGAAGCAGCACAAACAAAACTTTTTACAGCACAAACCGGCACTGTAAGCTGTTAAAAGTATTCAGAAAACTTAAGACAGCACACAATTTTTTAAATATTTGTTTTTTATTGGTTATTTTATTTTATTTTAATACAAAATTAAGCATCAGTCACACGTAGCTTACAGCCAGAGTAGTGAAAGTACATTACATATCATAGTAGCCTACATTACATATCGTGCATTGGTGATTATATAAAGACCAAATGTCAATAGCACAAATCTAAAATAAAACATTCCCATATCTAAAGAAAAGAACACTGACAGCTGCGGCCCTGTGCGAGCACAAACGAACCGGACAGGTTTGTAGACGAGATGGATGGAGAGCGCGGCTTGCTTGCGTGACGTCACTACTCCTCCAAAGATTTTGTGATGTCTAAAGAATGAAATCATTTATGATGGTTATTTCTACGGCACAAAACAGCACAAATCGAGCACAAACAAAAAGCACCGGTTTGGGGCGATTTGGACGGCATGGGGTGGAGAGTGACGTCACTGCCCCGAATCCAATGTGTTATTTCTAAGGAAAAAGATACAATGTTCATCGTAACGGCACAAACCGGCACAAATCGAGCACAAACGAGCGGCACAGTTTTGCAACGATTTGGACCATATGGGGTGGACAGTTATGTAACTGTACTTAAAAAGTTTATTTTTTTATGTTTAAGAGGGGATCGTAGTTGCAGTGTTTCTTTCAACGGCACAAACCAGCACAAACCGAGCACAAACGAAGGACACCGGTTTGGTGCGATTTAGATGAGGTGGGGTGGAGAGTGACGTCACAGCTCACGAATTAAATTTGTTATATCTGCGAAAGGAAAACAGATACAGTGTTTGTTTTGACGGCACAAGCCAGCACAAACCGAGCACAAACGAATGACACCGGTTTGGAGCGATTTGAAGGACATGGGGTGGAGAGTGACGTCACACAACCCAAAAAATAATGTTCAATATCTCAAACACCAAACCAGCACAAACGTTCGTTTTTGCGGCACAAATCAGCACAAACGCAGTACAAACGAATGGCATAGTTTTGGAAATTATTTCGTTTTATGGGGTGCCAACTTCACGGAGGTAAGTCACCGAGCTCTTTTGTCAAGACTTGAGTTTCATGTGACTTGAGTACCTAAGTACCCAAGTTTACTAGGTGAGCTACCGAGCAAGTCTATTGCATGGGAAAAGCTACACATATGGAGCTGGTTATGTGATGATGCAAACATCAAAACTTAGTTTACAAATTATGCACTATGATATAATTGTTTGAGGTCATAACATAGTATTGTGCAAGGAACCAAGTGAAAATAAGTCTTTATTAATCGATAATCTGCCCCTATAATCACAATTTTGTGTGAAAATGAAATAAAGTTGTTGCTGTTTAACTGCCTTTTGTGTTAATTTCAGCTGGAAACATGGATTTGTATTGGTAAGTTTTTTGAGTTTTGCAAAAATGTCATACTTCCAATGAGCCTGTGTTGAAAGAAACAAAATGCAAACAAATACATTGTCATTCCTTTTATACATTTACTGATGTACAGAACAAATTTTGTTTTTAAAATAAAATGTTATATTAGTATAACCATTGTGTCGCACTCAAAATACAAAAAATATTACCACTAGAGCAGTTCTCAACATTTTTGACTCCAAGACCCCAGTTGTCCGAATCTCACCGTGCACAAGGACATGTATTTAAATCACATCCTGTTTTACAAAGATTCGATTTCTCAAGCTAAAACCACCTATTATTCTGGTTTAATTAGTTCAAGTGAAGGAAATTCAAAAGCCCTTTTTTCTCTCATTACAAACTTCATAAAACCTAGGGATCCACTTCCTCCTCACTTGTATTCCTCTGATTTCTGTAATGCTATATTATCATTTTTTTCTTTAAAAATTGAACATATCCACAAGCACCTTATGTCTACTTCTGGTCCGAACTCACCTGTCCCAGTTTCATTTGCTCCCACCTGTCTACTCTCAGCATTTAACTTACCCTCAGTAAATGAAATTAATGAACTCATTCAAAAATCCAAATCTTCAACTTGCAGATTAGACCCCCTTCCAACTGTGCTTGTGAAAGCCACTGCTTCTTTTCTGTCCCCTCTCATTACTAACATTATTCACTCTTCACTTACCACTGGAATTGTTCCTTCTTCTCTTAAAACAGCTTCTGTAACTCCCATTCTTAAGAAACCTGGTTCAGATCCCAACGATTATAATAATTTTCGTCCTATTTCAAATCTTCCATTCATTTCCAAAATTCTGGAAAAAATAGTTGCTGCTCAACTTCATACTCAACTTTCCTACAATAATTTATATGAACAATTCCAGTCTGGTTTCCGTCCTTTTCATAGTACGGAAACAGCATTACTTGAAATTACTAATAACCTTCTCCTTGCGGCTGACTCTGGTTTAATATCCATTTTTCTTCTGCTTGATTTGAGTGCGGCCTTCGATACTATTTCACATACCATCCTTTTGAACAGACTTTCTTCTATTGGAATTACTAGCACACCTCTTAACTGGTTTCATTCATATCTTTCAGGCCGCACTCAGTTTATTCAGTTAAAATCATTCACTTCCCATTCTGTCCCTGTTACTACAGGTGTAAACCCTACTGTTTATTATTTATCTTCTTCCCCTTGGTTACATTTTCCGTAAACATCAGATTAATTTCCATTGCTACGCAGATGACACCCAGCTCTATCTTTCAACCAAACCTAATTCCACACTTCCACCATCTTCCCTTACTAACTGTCTTCTTGACATAAAATCCTGGTTCACCTCAAACTTCCTTAAATTAAATGCCAATAAAACAGAATTGCTTCTTATAGGTACAAAATCAACACTAAACAAACTCCATAATTTTTCTATTCCCATTGATAGCTCCTTTATCTCTCCCTCCCCTCAGGTTAAGAGTCTGGGTGTCATCTTCGATAGCACCCTCTCTTTTACATCTCATGTTAATACTGTTACCCGGTCTGCTTATTATCATCTTCGTAATATCAACCGTTTGCGTCCTTTCCTCACGCCTCACTCCACTGCCATTCTTGTTCACAGCTTAGTCACTTCCCGTTTAGATTATTGTAATTCTCTTTTGTTTGGCCTTCCACATAAAACTCTTCATAAACTTCAACTGGTCCAAAATTCAGCTGCTCGCATTATTACTCGTACCCCTTCTATTCATCACATCACTCCTATTTTACAACAGCTCCATTGGCTCCCTATCATTTATCGTATCAACTATAAAATACTTACAAATACTTAATACTTAAAATATTTCCTTACTTTTAAACTCATTCATAATCTAGCCCCTTCGTATCTTTTTGATCTCCTCCATATACCTACACACGCTCGTACTCTTAGATCCTCTTCTTCTATTCATTTCACCGTTCCCCGTGTCCGCCTGGTTACTATGGGGAGTAGAGCTTTCAGTTTCTCTGCTCCTCAGCTCTGGAATTCGCTTCCACCGGACCTCCGTAATATTGATTCTCTCACACTTTTCAAATCCAAACTCAAGACTCATTTGTTTAGAATAGCGTACTCCCTTTGACCACAACTGCATTTTCTTTTAATTGTTTTGTATCTCATTGTTTTTAAATATTGTTATTGTTGTTGATGATGATGTAAGGTGACCTTGAGTGTCAAGAAAGGCGCCTATAAATAAAATGTATAATAATAATAATATAATAATAATAATAATACAGTATTCAATATATGCTGATATTTTTCTGGTATTTCTGTTGTAATTATGATAAAGCTGCCTTTCTTTCTTCTTTTTTTTTTTATATTGAATTAATTAGCATGCTTAGTTAAATATATGAATTAACCACAATTTATTTTGTCTTTCCAGAAGTTATGTTCTGTATGTTATTCTTCTTCTTATTAAAATAAATAAATAAATAAAAAAAGTTATTGAGGGAATATAAAAGGAATAAACATTTTGTGATTGTATGTGTTTATTATGTGTTTAGATTATTTAAATATTTTAATTTAGATTATTTTAATATATTATATATACAGTGCTGGACAGAATCATTTGCCCCCTTGGTAAATATGATCAAAGATGGCTGTAAAAAATAAAACTGCATTGTTAATCCTTTTGATATTTTATTAAAAAATGCAAAAATCTTTGCAGCGCCAACATGGATCTGGGAATCTGAAGGATCTGGAGAGATTCTGTATGAAGGAATGGTCTCTGATCTCTTGTCAGGTGTTCTCCAAACTCATCAGGCATTATAGGAGAAAACTCAGAGCTGTTATCTTAGAAAAAGGAGGTTACAAAAAGTATTTAATAAAAGGGGGCAAATAATTGTTCCCAACGTGTTCTGGAGAAAAACATGTTTTTCATAATGTGATCATTTTTGCATCAACTATCCCTTTAAGTCCATTTATCTAATGACCAACATAATTTATTGTTTACCTTAATCAAATGTAATTTTGGACATTTTTTGATTTTTCTAATAACAATGTTATATTAGTCTGTGGACATGAGAAAATCTGATTTGACAGTCCCTGATATCTGTCAGTCTCAGTCCCTGAGATAATTTTATTAACAAAAGTTGTATAATATTAAATTATCTGAGAAGTCACTGGCTACTAACAATTTTTAGTGGCATCAGTTAGTTCCCTTTCGAAAGCTACAATCGATGCTGCGCTGCTCAGCGCATTGGGAACATATTTTATCGTGACCAGCTGTGAATAGTGTGTATAACACGTCGATGGAATTGACCCGGAGGTAATATAGCCTCGGTCGGTGAGGTCATCGGCGCGCCCCCGCGACACGAGGCTATAAGTAGATGAGCCACAGGTGCATCGTCAGGTCTTTTGTCTTCAGACCATTACTGTGCAGTGTGTGCGTTGAAACTCTCTCTACCTTCGTTCTGATACAGATCTGTTGCTAGGAGTTAGTTTACTACAGGCAGTGTGCAGAATTTTCATCTCTCTCATTTCAAAAATCTTTTTCTCTCTCGCTACATCATAGAGTTTAAAAAGTAAAAAAAGAAGTGAAATGAGTCAACAAAGCAATAAGCGCTGTGTTCCTCCATGCTCCCGCCCCATGTCTGAGCTAGATACACACGATTATTGCTTTGTTTGTTTGGGGGAAGAGCACGCGGTACTGGCGATAGAGAAGGGCGGGTGCGAGCATTGTGATCAGCTCACAGTTAAGATGCTCCGCTCCCGTCTGAACTATTTCCAGTCCGCACCCGCATTACCAACGTGGGGCTCTCGTATGGATCTGCATGACGAGCAAGAGACGGGTCCGTCCCTTTCGCTTGCTGCGTCACCAGATCCTAACATCCCTTCTCGTGATCTCGAAGCGCGCTCCGGTGCTTCTTCGGTTCACGAGGGGGATGATATATCTCTTGGTTCGTCAGATCATAACGAGCAGCCAGCCTCTGAGCATTCCTCCCGTGAAAAAAGATCTGTCGAGGAATTGCTAGAGGTGGTGACTCGCGCGGTGGCCAGGTTACAGCTTGACTGGCCACGCGACCAAGAGACCCCCAAACCCAGTAAGCTTGAGGATAGGTTTCTGTCCGGTGGCAGGGGGGAGAGAACATTACATCAGTCTCTCCCCTTTTTCGAGGACCTCCATGACGAGCTGTCTAAGTCATGGAGTAAACCATATACTTCTCGCGTTTTTGTGCCCTCGACGTCGACTTTTTCGACTATCGTGGGCGCGAAAGCGCGAGGGTATACGGAGATGCCTCGGGTTGAAGAGACGCTCGCGGGCTATCTCTCACCCGAATCGGCATCTTCGATAAAGAAACCTACCCTCCCCACTAAACCCTGTCGTATAACATCATCATTAGTGGGGAAAGCTTATCAAGCTGCAGGTCAGGCTGGTGCTGCGCTGCACACTATGGCAGTGTTACAGGCGTACCAGGCTGACCTGTTGAAGGATTTGAGTGTGGGCAGTACGATCGACGAGGAAGCGTTCACGGAGCTTTGTCGTGCCACAGATCTGTCTCTCCGTGCGACCAAGCAGACGGCCCGTGCCATCGGCCGTTCTATGTCTGCTTTAGTCAGCACGGAGAGGCATCTGTGGCTTAATCTGACAGGGATTAAGGAAAAAGATCGTTTGTTTCTTATTGACTCTCCCGTATCTCCATCTGGGCTGTTTGGTGACGCGGTTAACACCGTTGTCACACGCTTTAAGGAAGTCAAGAAACACGAGGAAGCGTTTGTGCAGTTTCTTCCTCGCCGCACTCAAGGGGAGGGGCCGTCTGCCACCCAGCCCCGCCCCGGTCCTTCAAAAGTCAGGGAGGTAAAAAAGCAGAGCGTGGCGAGTCGCGCTCCCCCTCAGAGAGACTGGAGGCAGACTCGCCAGGCTCAGCAACCTCCCAAGCCAGACCTCAGGACTATCATCAATAGAAAGAGGAAGTCCTGATGGTCTGGCGCCCAATCTAGTGGGGGTAGTCCCCCGCGGGATGGGGCGCGTTCAAAATCTATTCGTCCCTTCCCGCTACCCTCACAAAACCTCTCCATCCCCGCCACCTCTCGTGCTTCGGGGGGCAGCGGTTTCCAGCGAAATATTAGATGTTCCGTTGTTTCCGGCTGTCATTCCGGACACGGAACATCTAATATCCCCTCAAAAGGAAGTATTAAAACTAATACCACTCTCAGAAAGTCTGGCAGCGTGGGAACTTCTGCCGGGCGTTTCTGCGTGGGTATTAAGCACAGTACAGTTAGGATACAGAATCCAATTTATTCGTCGTCCTCCGCGTTTCAACGGCGTGATTTTCACTACCGTGAAACCGGAGCAGATGCATGTACTGTCGCAAGAGCTGCAAACTCTTCTGAGCAAAGAGGCCATAGAACGTGTTCCTCTTCCAGAGAGGGAGTCAGGTTATTACAGCAGATACTTCCTGGTACCCAAAAAGGATGGGGGGTTGCGTCCAATCTTAGATCTTCGAGGCTTAAACCGCACAGTCAAAGCACTCAAGTTCAAGATGTTAACCGTCAAGACGGTCGTGTCGCAAATACAACATCACGATTGGTTCGTCACGATCGATCTGAAGGACGCATATTTTCACATAGAAATATTGCCACAACACAGGAAATTCCTGAGGTTCGCTTTCGGGGGCGAAGCGTACCAATTTCGGGTTCTTCCATTCGGTCTAGCACTGTCACCCCGCACATACACAAAATGCATGGATGCAGCACTGGCTCCATTACGACTCCAGGGCATTCGCATTTTGAATTACATAGACGATTGGTTAATACTAGCACAATCACGAGAGATGGCGCTCCAACACAGAGACATCGTGTTAGCTCATCTAGTTTCTCTAGGGCTGAAACTCAACACCAAGAAAAGTGTTATTTCTCCTGCTCAGAGAACGAATTATCTCGGGATCGTTTGGGATTCGGTTACGATGCGGGCACAAATGTCTCCCGCTCGAATCGAGACCATTCGGCAGACCATGACCAAAGTCAAGCTAGGCCAAGATCGTACTGTTCGACAGTATCAAAGAATGTTAGGTCTCATGGCATCAGCCTCCACGGTGATTCCTCTGGGGCTGTTGCACATGAGACCGTTTCAGATGTGGCTAAAAGCCAGAGGTTTTCATCCAAGAGCCAATCCTCAAAGGCTAATAAAAGTGACGCGCCGCGGGCTTCGTACACTATCTCTGTGGCTCAGACCCCGGTTCCTCGCCTTGGGTCCCACTTTAGGGGCGCCGTGTCGTCGCAAACTGCTAACGACAGACGCCTCCCTGACAGGCTGGGGTGCGGTCTTGGATGGCCGTCCAGCTCAAGGGGAATGGGAGGGTCATCAGCTCGATTGGCACATCAATTGCCTCGAGCTGATGGCCATATTTCTGGCTCTGAAATATTTTCTCCATCAATTGAGGGGCTGTCATGTCCTAGTGCGGGTGGACAACACAGCAGCAGTCTCGTATATAAATCACCAGGGAGGTCTGCGCTCACGCAACCTGAACAGAATAGCGAGGCAGATTTTTCTCTGGGCCCAGGGCAAGTTCCTGTCACTCAGGGCAGTATACATCCCAGGGCATTTGAATGTAGGAGCAGATCTATTGTCCAGACAGACACTACCGACGGGGGAGTGGAAGCTCCACCCAGAAGTAGTGAAACAGATTTGGACCAAATTTTACGAAGCGGAGGTGGACCTCTTCGCCTCACAACAGACAGCGCAATGTCCCCTCTACTTCTCTCTGAGTCACCCGGCTCCTCTGGGTCTGGATGCGATGGCGCACACATGGCCCAAGATGCGCCTGTATGCGTTTCCTCCAGTTTCTCTGCTCCCGGGAGTTCTAGCCAGAGTTCGCCAACAAGGGTCTTGCCTCTTGCTGATAGCGCCACGTTGGCCGAACAGAGTGTGGTTCTCGGAGATAATAGCTCTCCTCGACGGCTCGCCGTGGGCGATTCCGGAGAGGAGGGACCTTCTGTCTCAGGCGGAGGGCACGATATTCCATCCCAGGCCCGACCTGTGGAATCTTCATGTTTGGCCCCTGATGGGAACCAATTAAGAGACACTGGGCTTTCGCCGGATGTTATTGAGACCATTCTGAGTGCTAGGGCTTCCTCTACTAGAAGAAGTTATGCTATTAAATGGGGTGTTTTTGAAAGGTGGTGCGTTGAACACAATGTAGATCCAGTTAACTGCCAGATTGCTTCAGTGCTGGACTTCATGCAAGAGAAATTATCAACAGGCACATGTCCTGCCACTCTTAAGGTTTACGTGGCCGCTCTTTCGGCTTGCCACGCCTTAGTTGACGGGGCGCCACTTGGGAGACACCCTCTGCTCTCACGCTTCCTTCGGGGAGCCAGGCGGCTGAGGCCTCCAGTAAGAACCAAGATCCCTTCATGGGACTTAGCTATAGTTCTTGAGGGTCTGGTTGACACCCCCTTTGAACCAATAGAATCAGCGTCTGATAAACTTCTGACTCTAAAAATGGTTTTTCTGATGGCAATAACTTCCTTGAAGAGAATTGGGGATATGCAGGCTCTGTCTATCTCGCCATCCTGCTTAGACTTTGCCCCAGGTATGGTGAAAGTGATTTTGCATCCACATCCTGATTACCTGCCTAAGGTTCCGTTTTCGGCTGTACATACTGTCACTCTTGAGGCTTTCTGCTCCCCGCCGTTCTCAACGCCGGAGCAGGAGAGATCTCATAGGCTGTGTCCAGTCCGTGCTCTTCAGGCTTACGTCCACCGCACTAGCCAGTGGCGTAAGTCGGAGCAATTGTTCGTCTGTTATGGGGGCAGCAACAGAGGAGGAGCTGCTACCAAGCAGACTATGTCTCATTGGGTCAGGGATGCTATCGCTCTTGCTTATGAGGCGCGTGGGCAAACTTCGCCTATAGGTCTTAGAGCTCACTCCACCAGGGGGGTCGCCTCTTCTAGTGCTCTGGCAAGGGGGGCCCCTTTGCAACATGTTTGTGATGCGGCAGGTTGGTCCTCTCCGCACACATTCATAAGATTTTATAGTTTGGATGTTCATTCCACTCCGGGCTCTCATGTCCTTGAGTCAACATCGCAAGCTAATGTCTAGGCCTTCTTACGTTCTTGTGAAACACACCTGCACAACCGTGGGAGTCCAGACATGTTCAAGCACGGCGGCGTGGGTATTCTCGTTCCCAATGCGCTGAGCAGCGCAGCATCGATTGTAGCTTTCGAAAGGGAACGTCTCCGGTTACTTATTGTAACCTTGTTCCCTGAGAAAGCGGAACGAGATGCTGCGCTACTTTGCCGTGCTGAAGATGTCCCGGGACTGCTCTTCAGACAAAATATCCTGACGATGCACCTGTGGCTCATCTACTTATAGCCTCGTGTCGCGGGGGCGCGCCGATGACGTCACCGACCGAGGCTATATTACCTCCGGGTCAATTCCATCGACGTGTTATACACACTATTCACAGCTGGTCACGATAAAATATGTTCCCAATGCGCTGAGCAGCGCAGCATCTCGTTCCGCTTTCTCAGGGAACAAGGTTACAATAAGTAACCGGAGACGATTTTCATGACCATTTTCCACCCTCTCTGTGATCCTTGGCATTATATTGACTGGAAGGTTTTTTTTTTTTTTTTTGCTGCTGTGCTTCTAAAATGTAAATGCTTCTTTGCATATGAAATGAGAGATAATGCTTTGCTTCAAGCCGTGAACTGTGAGTTTGCTTTCGGGTCCAGTATGGTTTGTGCTGCCCTTGCTGCCTGCTGCATCTTTCAAAAACAGCTTTTTTGCACCGACTGCATTACATTATGTCAGCTAAAATAAAATTCAAGCTGAAATGTACCTCTCATACTGTTAAGATCAGACTGAAATGATCAGGGTCCTTAAAAATAAACCGCAGCCACTCGTTTGTAATGAGCGTATCCTTAAGAATATGTAGGGAGACAAGCGCTACACACAGACTTCCCCACATTTGATAGTTCTTCTAGTGTTTAGGAATAATAAGCATAGCACTTTCTCCTTTTTACTCAAACATGATGGAGTGGGTCAATTTTCAGAACACCAAATACACTCTTAAAAATAACGGTTAAGAGGGTTTTCTCATCTATGCCATAGACGAACAATTTTGGGTTCCCCAAAAAACCTTTCAGTGAACAGTTCTAAAAAAAAACAAAAAAAAACTTTTTTGTGGTATCCTAGTGTGAAGAACATTTTAATAATCTAAATAACCCTTTTTTTAACCATAAACCTTTTGTGGATAAAAAGGTTCTATGGATTCTGATTTTTTTTTTTTTTTTTTTAAGAGTAGGCACTGTTGACGTAAATTTGGTCGGTTATTGTAATCCAGTGATTCTGCAGCAAGCCAATTTTGCAGCGACAGTAAAGATAAATGTGATTGCTGTTTAGACAGAGTAATTACTAAAGTATTCCCATGAAAAACTAGAAAAGTAATTAGTAATACTAATGACTTATTTTGAGTAACTTCCCAAACTCTCTGTAAATTTGTGAGAATTAGACAGGCCCTAGACTAATGGTAAATGCTCAGGGTTGCTGAAAGTCTAAAGCTACAATACATAAACACAATGACAGACAAAAAGGTCAAAACCCACAAGGCAATGGCACAAACTTAGGGCTCTTGAATCTTGCCGAAATAAGCCAGACACTAGCTCCGTAGAAAATGGCTCACACACTCCCCTGCCATATCAACAGTCAGTTCCTGACTCAAAACTACAACCTGCCTAACAACAATCTCCATTCAAACTCATGCGCAACCCCACTCCAATGCTAGACTTCAGATTCCATCAATGTGTGCTATGAGGATGAAACCCTTCCAACAATATGCCACATTAATTTGCATGGGTACTAAGATTCGGCCTTGAAATTCCCTGTAAAATGAACATCCAGAGGTTTCAGAGGGGTTGCGGAGCACAATAATGAACTCCATCTGAATAGAGAATTTGAGAGCAGAGGCTTTCATAAAAATAAAAAAAGAGAAAAAATGCTCAGAAATGCAGTGGGACAATTTGTATAAAAGGCTAATAAAGCTTTTAAAACATTGCTTAACAATTACATTTTTATATTTTATTATAAAAAAGTCATATTTGTCAGCAAACAGAAGGATGTAACACAAAGGTAACTTCCACAAAGGGTGTTTATTTGCAGGTAAGTGCAGGAAATAAATGATGCAAGCAGGTGGGAGACTGAGTTCATTAACCCCCTGAGGTCGACAATCGCGCCGGCGCGATAGGCTCGCTTTTTTTCAGTTCAGTTCAAAAGAAATTAATTTTGCTCTGTTGACTTTGATATTACAAGCAAGTTTCATACATCAATCGATTCTGTTAAATGTGTATTATTTTTGTGTATACTCACAATAAAAACAAAGTGTTGTGCTTTTTGCCAAATAAAGAAAAATAAACGTGATGCGAGTTCTGCCTTCTCTCTGTCAGTGAAGACCATTCTGAAACGCGTCCGAAAATGAACTGTAACTCAGCGAATACTCAGTCAAACAGGCATACAGACACACAGGCATGAAGATTGAATTCTCTTCTTTTAAATGAGGTAATTTATATAAAAAACAAATATTCTCATCTTGTGAAATCTTTATTAAAAGAGAGCGATTCCAGTCTAGCTAATTAGAGCTCATTCAAATGTAATGTGAACACGCCCACGGAGAGCGCGTGCTATTCAAACGCAAATTACTGAGGCAATCCAAGCAAACCTGTGAACGCCCCCATATCAGGTCGAGAAAACACAAGTTTAATCATTGTAGCCTACGTGTTTACACCATCTGGCAGCGCTGTGAGGAATAATAATAATGGAAAATCTACCTCAGAGTGCGGGTATTGCAGGAGAGAGGATCCGAATATGTAGTAAGTTTTTTTTTCCTTCTCAAGTTAATCGCGTTTCTGTGAATGAATGAACGGCAGCCGCAGAGATGCGCGCTGTTTACCACAGCTCGCAAAAAGACAGTTTAAATTTAAATTGCGTCTCTGTGTGAATGAATGATGATGTTTTAGCAAACTGTATTGCTATACTTAGTTGAGTAAAAATCGACTGAAATATGTTGAAATAAAATGTAGGCTATTTGTAAGCAACGTATTAAACTGAAAATTAACATTTATATGCCCTAATATTTCATAAAAACAACGTTACAGTCAGGCGTTTCTGTTTGTGAATGAATGTTTCGGTTTTAGCAAACTGTATTGCTATACTGAGTAAAAATCTACTGAAATATGTTGAAATAAAATGTATTTGTATAAGCAACGTATTAAACTGCAAATTAACATTTATATTTCTTATAATAAAAATGAAAGACCTATGTTACAGACATATGAAAGACAACATTTCGTTGATTAGTTTTGGATAGATTATACATTTTTACTGTAAAATATCTGCCACCTCAAATAAGCTTTTGTTTGCCAATATTTGCTCATGTTAAATATAGTATGTTTTGTGAAAAATAAAGTAATCAAATAATCAATCAAATCCTTAACTTTGAAATATGTATGATAAAATGTATACTTTAGTTTTTACAAAGAAAGATTACACTTGAATTGTTGTTGTAATTGTAACCTTTTTAATAAAAAAATATATTTACAAGGTAGATGTAAACAAACTATTAAAAGGTAAATATAAGCCTTTTCTTTAAATAATTTTTATTGTGTTTTATTAGTGACAAATTTGGGGAGAGGATAAATATTCCAAAACTGAAAATACAGTATGAGAATTAACTGCACAATTACTAGACATGTTTTCCTTGGATATTATAGGCCAAATTGCAAGCACAATATGTGGAAAAATAAAAAAGAATAGAGATGCTTCCAACTGTTGCTCTTGCATTCTTGTGGCTCAGTGACTCACCTGAATGAATGGCTAATTAAGTATGCAGGCCCCATTGTCTCCTCAGGTGTGAACCACTAAATATGCATGATCGTTGACGCCCACTCCGCATATTGCCTTTCCAAACAGAAAGTGCTTTGCAAAATTCAAATCAATGTATTGTGTTATGTGAATGATAAGGCAGGGTGATTTTCACATCATTTTGAAGAAAAAACACTAGGTGATGACATCCATTAGACAAAAGTCTTATTGGCACATATTTAGAATGTGTTTTATGGCCTTATTTCAGAAACTTTAGTTTTTAGTTTTTTCAATAACCATGCATAAACATTATTCTCTCAAAAATGCAGACATGTACATTCTTGTTGCTCACATATTCTGGTAGCCCTGTTTGTGCTAAATAGTGTGTAATTTTTTTTTGCCATTAATATGTTTATAAGCAACTGAAAAAAGCACAAATGTCAGGGCATGTCAGAACATCTCAAGGACCCCAAAAACACCTTAGACCCCAGACGGTTAAATAGCAGCAAACACTTAACTGCGAATAACAGTTCTTGATATTATACAGGTGCCGACTGATGCAAACTGGATGGCTGGAGACTGAAGAGGACTGAAGATGACAGATGACGACTGAAGACAGAAGATGACTGATGATGACTGATGATGACTGAAAACGGAAGATAATAAAAGACAGGATCGTAACTGGTAAGTATCACAGGAAGGTAGTTGTGTAAGTAGCTCGGTATGGATCAACAGGTAAGTAAACATGCTAGTGTCCAACGAGACCAAACAATGAGGTTATGCAAGGCGAGTGTCTTGTCTTGATGAGGTGATAATTAGTGGCAGGTGTGATGATGGCTGACTGAGTGCAGGTGGGAGTCAGGAGGGATGCTGGGAAATGTAGTTCTGTGGTGACTGGGCTGGTGACTGAGGATTGTGACAGTACTACCCCCTCCAGGAAGGTGCGACCTCGCGTCAAAATAAATCCAACTGGGGAGGAAGAAGCCAGGACAGGATGAGCAAGGGTAGAATCCAGAGCAGAAGGTCCATGATGCTGGGCGGAGTTGAAGACTCCCAATGTGGAGCTGGCAGAACAGTAGATCCCCACAGTGGAGCTTTAGACCTCCAAAGGCGGCGACAAAAACCACCACCATCAGAGCAGACAAACCTAACCCCAGGCAGATCGGTTGGCTAGAGACCATCAGGAGGATTAGCTGGCTTAATGTCTGGAGGGGCAGTTGGCTTGAGATCGTCTGGAAGGGCAGCTGGCTTGAGAACGTCTGCATGGGTGACAGGCTTGAGAACATCTGGATGGGTGACAGGCTTGAGAACGTCTGGAGTGCCAGTAGTAAGCCGGGTGTCTGGAGTGCCGACTGGAAGACGGGCGTCTGGAGTGCCAGCTGGCTTGCTGATGTCTGAAGGGCTAATTTTGACAGACCTAATAAAACAAAGACAAACAGAGTTCAAGGGCAACCATCAAGGCTGCGACGAGGGGACCTTGATCGGCCTATGTGGCCTTGGCGAGGGGACTTTGATCGGTCTCTGTGGCTGTGGCGAGGGGACTTTGATCAGCCTCTGTGGCCGTGATGAAGGATCTTTGACCTCTGTGGACAGAGGACAACCTCCATGGCTACATCAAGGCAAACTGGAAATTCGGTATGACAGACAAATCATCTAGACAGACAAAAAACTTAAGAATGACCTTCTTAGTCGCATAAGGGCAAACAGGAAACTCGTAAACGGCCTCCGTGGTCGCATCTAGACAGATAGGAAACTCAAGAACGACCTTTTTAGTCGCATCAGGGCAAACAGGAAACTCGGGAACGGCCTCCGTGTTCGCATCCGGACAGACAGGAAACTGGAGAAAGATCTTCTTAGTCACATCTGGGCACACCGGAAATTCTGGAACGACCTCCGTGGTCGCATCTGAACAAACCAAAAATGTGAGGACGACCTCTGTGGTCACTTCAGGGCATACAGGAAACTGAAGAACGACCTCCATGGTCACATTTGGGCATACAGGAAACTGGGGAATGACCTCCATGGTCGCATTTGGGTAAACAGAAAACTCGTGAACGAACTCCGTGGTCGCTTTAGGGCATACAGGAAGTTCACTGATGAATACCGCCACTTCGATAAGAGTTTGAGTGTGCAGCCCAGACACACATGATGGCCACTGCCATGCACACAGTAGTAGAAGGGTCTCTGAATCCCCTGGATTTGGAACTATATGGCTGGGTTCAGGCATGATGGCAGTGACATCAGGAGACTCAGGCATATAATCCAGGATAGAACTCTGCCATGGTGGCCATGTTGGTTGAGGAATCTGATGGTAGAGCAGTCACTGTGCTGAGCTCTGGGACGAGAGCACGCTCTGGGCTGGGCTCTAGGACAAGAACGGGCTCGGGACTGAACTGTGGGGCTAAAGCGGACTCTGGACTGAACTCTGGGGCTGGAGTCATCATTGGACTCTGGTCAGGGGCTGGAGCCATTACTGGACTCTGGTCAAGGGCTGGAGCCATCACTGGACTATGGTCCAGTAATAACTGTAAATAACAATAACTTTAATGCCTCCATCCCCACTGGATGCCATGTAAACTGTAAAGACCCCTAACGGGTCATCTTCACTGTCTACATTTTGATCCTCCGTTTCCACGTACTGGGCCTTGGCGGTCTTTCTCCTATTCCGACATGCTCTGGAAATATGCCCTGTCTTGGAGCACGCATGACATTTCTCATTTTTGAATCGGCATTCCTGAGGTGAGTGTCCCCCTCCCCCACAACGGTAGCATCTCTGTTCGCTGTCCCCTTCCTGATAATTTTTCAGTTTTGGATTCTCATTTCCATGTCTAAAGTGGCGTTGTCCTTTGCTTCCAAGATATGATTTAGAGACTTGATTTACAGCTGCAGCCTGTACTTTTCCCAAGATTTCAAGTGAATTCTTTGACGCCATCTCCATTGTCAATGCTATCTTACATGCTCGGGCAAACGTCAGCTCTCTTTCCGCCAGTAATTTCCTTTGAATCGACTCAGCGGACAGTCCACTCACCAGACGATCTCTCAATGCGTCATCTAAATGAGTTCCATATTCACAGTCCTTTGACAATTGTCTTATTGCCACTATGTAATCCGTCACTGACTCTGTTACTCTGTCACTGTTACATGAAATAACATATTTCTTTATAAAGCTACTTTTTGTTATGTCTATTTGATGCTTTTCTCATTTAACACAATAATTACTTTAAATTATCTTTTAGGAGTAATTTCTCTGGAATTTCTAATGTATTTAGTCAAATGTTGCCATTCATGCTAAGGTCAATTACATAAACTGTTTTTAGAGTCAGCCTAATTGAGATCCTTATTGAAAACTCTTTCTGAATCTAACGTCAACATCATATCTCACATTTGTGACTTTATTTCTCGTAACTGACTTTAGACTTTATAAAAAACTTTATATACTTAATACTTGTACTTGACTATTTTAAACTTTATTTCATGATTAGCTTTCTTCATGAAAATTCAGCTTGTAATTTGCTGCATTTAGTATAATTTGCTACAATTTTAGTAGCTTGTAGTGTCGCCAACTGCTAGCTTGACTATAGTTAAACTAAAATATTAATACCTGGTAGTTTTATAAGCAACAGTTTCAAAATAGCTTTCCCAACACTGTCTATAGTTTAGTCTCAAGATTCTGAATGGCTCAGAATACAGTGCCAGTCAATGGGCCAGATTTATTATGTGCTAGGCATGCAAAAATAAAATAAATAAATAAATAAATAAATCAATCAATCAATCAATCAATCAATCAATCAATCAATCAATCAATCAATCATAAGTCTCATCACTTAGAAAAGTATTAGCACACCTCTCCTCAACTAGCCACATGATTTGCGGTTTCATTCATGTCTATAGCACAAATGGATTGTTTAAATCCCTAACCATATGAATGAGCAATAGTTGCCTTAAACTCCAATAATGAAAAACAGATGGCCACAAAAAGAGTTAGGGAGTAAAATAATTTTCCTCATCTTATTTTAAATGCAAAAGACCGAGTAAGGAAGAAGTAGGTGTAGGGGGGAAGAGAAAGAAAAGAGCAAAAGACTGTTGGGTTGCGTCTCAGGTACATGCCTTCATTCGTTTCAGTGGATTATTCATTTCCTTTTGAAGTGAAGCTGCTCGCCCAGCGAGGAATGTCTGAAAGGCAGCTGAAAGGAGACTCTCATATTTCTCCAAGAGCAGCTTGTCATCTGGGGGGTAAATACATCTGTGCAGAGAGAGGGAGAGGGAGAGAAAAAAGCTTTATCTGATTATCTGATTTAGCAGCCTGGTCTGCCTGCTTTTCTAATCACTTAAACAAACCTCAATCGTTCTTTTCACACATGCATTTGTCCATTAATGCTGTGTTATATACTAATGATTAATAAACGTGTCTTTATATTAGACGTTAAGACTAAACAAAAGCCAGAGACGTGTAAACCTTTGTCTATATCTGTAT
This sequence comes from Squalius cephalus, assembly GCF_949319135.1. Taxonomy (NCBI): domain Eukaryota; kingdom Metazoa; phylum Chordata; class Actinopteri; order Cypriniformes; family Leuciscidae; genus Squalius; species Squalius cephalus. Next base: position 10,602,790 of record NC_137143.1, read on the forward strand.
GATGGATCTTCAGATCAGCGCCATATTGGGTTGTGTATATAATCAAAACCAGCAACTGGCTTTGCTTCGGGACCCAGATTTTAAATTAGACATCAGACGGCAACACTCTACAGTACCAAAATTGTGCAAAATAAAAAAAACCTTTAAATGCATTTATATTACTCGTAACACTTTACAAGAAGTACATGTAGTTAAAGTAAGTTAATTCAGTATTTATTAATGCAGTATTTATTGATCTTTTAAACTTTGTTAATTTTAGATGATAAAAATACAACTGTCTATTGTTAGGTCATATTAATAAATGTTTAAATTAACATTAACTAAGATTAATAAATAAAGATTAATAAAGTATTTTTCATTGTTAGTTCATGTTAACTAATGTAGTGAAACAACACATTACATTACATACTAATCTAATTAAACTTTATTGTAAAGTGCTACCATATAACCATGAATTAGACTAATAGAAATTAGAAAACAATTTAAATTCTATATAAACAGAAACAACATCATAAGTGTGATTTACCTGTTTAGATTGAACCAACAACAGGCTAAAAATTGTATTAGCTATTATTACTATTAGCTATTTAACCAGTCACAAATCTGTATTTGTCCCAAAGTACTGTAGAGTTTGATTGGACAGCCTTTGACGTCAGCAACAAAACATATGGGTAGTGTTTTCTCTCCCTTTTAAATGTTGATAATGTAAGGCATAATGTAGAGATCATAAGATGATTTTGACTGTCAGACTGCAATAATTATCATGATTATTATCCTAGCTACTTACCACATAAATTAACCTTAAATATAAAGAATTGAGTTAAAATAATGTTATTATGTGAGAACAAAAAGACGACAGAGTGATATGAGAGGCATGAAACTAGCACAGTGTTGAACATTTTACCATTCAGCATATTCCAGAAAACTGTGTAATAAGTGTAATGTAATAATGTAATAATTTATTTTGCTATCACAACTTTTCTACATTTTTCTACAAAAAACACGTTTTATTTTATTTTTATTTATTTGTTTTGTATTTAGCATCGTTCTTTCCTTTTTTAGAACAGACTGACCACAATTTGAGATCCTCTGATCAAAATAATAGGCACCTCAATCTAAATAAATAGTGAAGGTGGAGCAAGTGACATGTTATACCTCCCACATTTCTGTCTAATAAACTAATACTCACTTGGCGTGTGACATTTAAAACGGCTCTTTTGGATTCTGGCTTCAATGTAATCAAAAGCTCAAGTAATGTAAATTTTCAGATCAGAAGATAAACCGCCCCAAATCCATTAAGAGCTACAAGCACGATGGACAAACTTATGCGGGAGAAGTAATCTAGTAAGAGTAAGTGGGCTTAGTCTTCGGCATATGGCACGCTGAAATCTGGGTCTGACCCACAAACCTCAAACACTTTTTTTTCATGTTTCAGCATCTTTTGGGGTGTTTTTATAGAGTTGAACAGAACAGCAGTTACACGTATGAACATAAAATGACCTATTTAAGAAAAGGCATTTGTTTCATATTCCTCCTCTGTGGCTCTGACGTATTAAGGAGCGATTTGTTGCAATTACGAAGTGACTCATGGTGTGTAAAATTCAGCATATGCTAAATGGTGCAGTTTCACTATGAAGAAGCCACCCTACCTCTTCAGTAAATACAAATGGTTAGTTGAGATGCTTCTGTAATGAGGTCAGGTTAATCAAATCTTCGTTTGAAAGATCCTGGTGTCTGAATTTAAATGTAACATGAGGTCAGGTTAATTAAATCTTCGTTTGAAAGATCCTGGTGTCTGAATTTGAATGTAACAACTGACAAGAGTAATAAAATGCAAGAAGCATTTGGCTGCTAAGGAATTTGGTTTCTTTACAAAACATTAGTAGTCATTAAAGGAGCAACTTGGAGTTGTTTAATGTTCTGAAGAAAGCGATTTCCTTGTCTGAAAAGAATATATAAAAAGACTGGCAACTTTTGGTGCTTCAACACCAGGGCTCTTAAATTACTGGTCATGAGTGAGGTAGTACATATTGCAAATATATTTCATTTTTATGTCATTATATATGTCATTTTCCTTGTGGCCTTGAATGAATGAATGAATGAATGAATGAATGAATGAATGAATGAATGAATGAATGAATGGTATTCCGTTTTATATTTTTTTTAACATGGCTTTTAGTGTAACTACTTTTTTAGTAGTATAAATGCAAATAAATTTATTTCTGCATGACATGGCCTTTAATGTTGTTTCTCTCTCTCTCTCTCTCTCTCTCTCTCTCTCTCTATATATATATATATATATATATATATATATATATTATTTTCGTTACAATCACTGAACAACACGAATGGGGGCATGTTCATAAACAAAATGTTCCCTAAACACTGGATTCAGACATGCCTTGGTGCCTTACTATCTAATTCTTCTGCCTACGAAGGCAGAATTGTTTAAGTCTTAGAAACAACCTTTGTTCTTGCTTTGTCCTCACATGATAGCCCAAGAAATTGATTCATACCATTGCATATCACAAACCAAGCCACAAGAGACCCCACAGGAGTAAGCGGGCATTCTTACAGGATAACAATCGTCAAAGCGGCTTCCCTACCTGTAGTTCCCCAGGTGGCGCTTTTCGTGCTCGTCCCTGGAGACCTGCTTTCGTACTTGGGCCAGTCTTTCTTTCTGAAAGCACAACACAAGTGAATAAGTGGTGAGAAGTAGGAAGAATGACAAAGACATAATGCCCTGTTTCTGCTGGTGCTATCCTGCAGTGTAATTTAGCCACCCAAAACCGAATAACAATGTCACTAAATGACTCGTTTCCCATATTACGAGGCACCTTAATGAAGTCTGAGAGTTAGCAGGCGCATATAACAGTCTCTCCTCTGCACTTGTTAATACAGGGGGCTTATTCATAATTCATATAGATTTAGCTCCCACTGTACCATTTTAATACATCAAAAACTATAATTGCGGAAAGGTCAGCTGGTCAATTTGAGTTGGCGCAGCAGGGTGTCTTCTATAATAGTCACTGATCTCTGTTAAATGCTGGTACAGGCATATTCGCTCAGCCCCCAATCCCCAAATCTCACTCCTCTATAGCATCTAGCTTTGCCCTTTGAAAATACCACCTACCTGCAGTCATCTCAACCTCATTCATCTCTTCATTTAATAAAAAAGTTGATCAAAAGACCAATCAAGAACTGGTGCACAAAGCTCCATAAGAACTTACTCTGAAAACATACTTTGTCTGTACGTCTGCATTTTGAAATATGAATACTTATAAGAATAGTTTACTTAAAAATGAAAATTCTGTCATTATTTACTCACCCTCAAGTTACTTCAAACCTGTATGAATTTCTCTCTTCTGCAGAACACAAAGGAAGATATTTTGAAGAGTGTCGGTAACTAGACAGTTGACTGTCCCCATTGACTTACCATGGAAGTCAATGGGATCCATCAACTGTTTGGTTACCGACATTCTTCAAAATATCTTCTTTTGTGTTCAGCAGAAGAAAGAAATTCATACAGGTTTGAAACAACTTGACGGTGAGTAAACAATGACAGAATTTTCATTTTGAAGTGAACTATTCCTTTAAATACCTTTTTTTAGTTTTGGAGGATGTGACAAATTAGACAAAACACAGGCTAGATTTCAACTTGCATTTTCCACACAAGCACAAAGACTCAAGTCTGGAGCCATGGCTTTGACTTAAACATGACCTAATAAAATGTTGCTCTCTAACAGCTGAATGGGTCATACCAGTTCCTCTCTCCTGCGCTCGAGTAGGTGACGTTGTTTCTCCCAGTCCGATGATCCGGCCGTCAGTTTCCGCGTGGATCCCTGTCCATACAGCCGTCGCTGGGCTTCCGCTTTCTGCTGGGCCAGATTCCGTCGTTTATCACTCGCTCTGGGTAAAAGCAATAAAAAACAGGAAATGCTCAAGTAATAGCACTCAAAGTAGCCTAAACTCCCAGCCGAAATCCTGACAGACTCTGAGACTCCATACATCACTCGACTTGACAGCATTCAGCACTTCAAGATTTCATCGCTCACTGGCCCTTCAAATTTGCTGTTGAAAGTGACCACTCAGGGTCAGTGGGCTCCTGAACCACAGGGGAACCCTCTCGTTTTATTGATACGACTTTCACACTCCTCGCTGAGTTATTGGATTTGTCCAGCCACTGCTGGGGAAATAACACAGGAGTTGCTTTGATATGTTACTGGGAAAAACTCTGGATCAGTTGGGACACAGTAAACATCTGTGGAGACTTCCAAGAAAATCACTGCGACAGAATGGTAGCAATGCATCCTTGAAATCTGATCCACTGCTGTATTGAGTTTGTCTGCTGTTGTTTCCTAGGACCATTGTTGGGCCACTCTGGTATATTTAGTACAAAGGGTGGACCTGGGATTTGAAGGCCAGGTCTACGGTAATCAATCACCGGATACCCCGCATACTGACATACAACTATACATGCACAGATGTACACAGGCAGTCAGTCACTCAAATTTTGAAAATAAGCACAAGCAAACATTCACAACTTTCATACAAACACACACACACACACACACCCACACACACACATAAACATAAATGAATATTTTAAGTTAAATACAATAAAATCGTAAAAAAAAAAACATTCTGATTCATCCTTCAGTTTGAAGAAAATGCATTACCTTTGGTATTTACAGTAAAGCACTTACAACTTAAGTCTATGGGGCCATCATACAGCATAATATTAAAAAAAAAAAACATTAAAATAAAAATACACAATTATTGTAAATATTTTAAAATGATAACTATAAAAATGATATGTCTGAGATGAGTGGGATAAAATAATTTGCTCACCTTGTTATATCCATTTCTTTTAACTTATTTCATAACCATTTAAATTCAGTAAACCTGATAATTCACATTATATCAATTCTGATGGCAAAAGATATCTTGTTCAAAATGAAGACAAAAAATATTGAGACATTTTGTGGTTATCAATCTTGAGTTGAGTTTGTCTTTAAACCTATATGAACTCCACACATCTACTAAATATCATCTTGATTTTAGTTGCATAAGGGTCACGGCAAAATGGCTGTTAGTTCTGTGAAAAAAGATAGATAGCCCTGAAAAAAGGTTGGCCTATCACCATTTGTTTGCAAATGCCACTTGTTTAAATATTTTGTTATGCAAAGCAGTGACTTTCAAATATTTTTAAGTATAGCTCAAGTCCAAATACTTTTTGGGGCCTTCACACTGCAACAGAACATACTGTAAATAACACAGGTGCTGCACGTAATGTGCTCACAATAAGCTAAAACTTTAAAGTTATCTTTTATTCTTACTGTATCTTAAATCAAACAGTAGCTATAACAAATGCATGAGGACACATCAAAGAGTTTCAGACAACTTTTTAGTTGAGGAATCAATATTTTTGAAAACAAAAAAGACTGTGGACGGCCGACAATTGAGAGTGAGTTTTCTGATTAACTCATTCGCTTCTCTTTCTAATGGGACTCTGGAGAGAGTAATGCTTCATACCTGATGTTGAGCAGTTTCAGGGCATTGAGTAAAGCCCCCTTCTTCACATCGTAATCAATCTTTTGATCAGTCCCAAAACTCGGAGCACGATTGATCTGTAGAGGGGAAAAAAAGAGAGAGAGAGATGTTATCTTCTTTCATATTGTTTTCTTCAATTTCAAAATCAAAACCTGAAGCAATCACCAACTTTTAAAGGGGACTGAGAAGCCACAGTAGAAACAGTCACTATTACCCATTAGTGAAATCAGAGGCATCAGCTCTCATTAAAAACAAGTTCTGTCTTAGTGTCCCAAGAACCGCAATTGGCACTGATGTTGAGAATATAGAGTGCCTCATGTACTACAGAAGTCAACATTTGAAGTGGATCAAAACCTTTCATCAAAGTTACGTCCCTTCCAATGACTTCTTAACTGCCAGATTACTGGACTCAAGAACCAGGTCAGTCTGATTTGTGAATGGTCATTGTACAAAAGCTCAAGAAATTCATTTGTTGAAAAGGTTAGAATCAAAAGAACAATTTTGGTCACAAATCAGGCATTGCTCAGCAAAAATATTAGATAGAATCTCCTTCATCCACGTCCATATTGGATCCAGCCTCTTTACCAGATCCTGTGAGAAGACATCCATTTTGTTTGGTATCAAAACTGTCTGCAGTTTTGTCTGATATTCAAAATCAGGTTTAAAAAAATGCATTTTGTCTGGTACCTTAAACTGAATAACTAAAAATCTTCAAGGAACACACAAATTGTTTATGATATTTTTATTTATCATTTAAAAAAAAAAAATGAAAGCGTCTCTGGGTATGAAACCCGGTTCCGAGTCCCCTACGAAAGAGACAACTTAATTGTCCGCTCATTGTAATGGCATGGAAAAGAGCATGGAAAACAAATCTTAACATTTGTATGCCTGGGAGAAAGAAAATCACATGGGTTTGGGACAACATGAGGGCGAGTAAATGATGACCTCTATGGAGTGAAGCGCTACATGCAGGTCATGTGATGTTCAAAGTTCAAACAATTGCAACTTTGATCTTGTTTGCTACTGAGCTTTCAAAGAACAGCCAGTGATTACTAGACAATTCACATAGCATTGCGTATGTGGTGTCATTAAATCAAAAGATGGAAGAAAGACTGCATGTCTCTTTCCATTGAGTTTGTGACAAAGGCATATCATGAACTGATGCTATCTGCTACTCTTCAGTGCTACAGACATTTCCTGGCTTGCTTGTTACATGACAAAACATCTGTTGTTGTTCTTTAAATATGATGTCTGATTGGGACAAATGTGATCAGCCAGGCAACAAACCAACCAGTCCATTATGCTGAACCTGTCAGCACTTGGGTTTGATCACTTCTTTTGTTTTCTTTTCTCTTGTTTGGTTTCTGTCTCTTCCACGTGAGACCACGCTCAGCTGATCGCAATCAGTGCGGCCACTCATTATCGCTCACCTGTTTCTCTTTGTCTCTTGATTTCTCTGCTATATATACTTTGTTTTCCTCTGTTCTCTGCCAGTGTGTTTTGTGATTTTGTTAGGTTTGGGATCCCTGTTGGTTTTGTTTTGTTTAGTTTAGTTTTTCTCTTCTGCCCAGTTGTGTTTCGGTTGCCTGTTTGCCCCCCGGAACTCTCCGGTCTTGGACAGCTCTCCTGGTTTTGACCATCTGACCTGGTTCTGGTTTTTGAGTCTGGATTCTCCTTCAGTACATCGCTTGCCTGCTTGGACTGTCTTGCTGTTCTATCAGCCTAATCTTGACCGTGAGCTTGGATTTCTCTATTTCTATCTGCCCCTTTGTTCGATCTCTCTGTTCGTCTTATTTGCTGATGGATTGATCTGGATTTCAACACCAGCCAATTTGAATTTCCCTCTACCAATTGCCCAGCGGCTTGCGTTGTTTGTGAGTTGCAATAAATCGATTTTTCTGCTTTTGGGTCCTTCCTTTCAGAGAACGTAACAGAACCACCAATGATGATGCAGATAGACTTCACCACTTGATCGGCACAATATTTTATCTTTGCACGAGGAATCTATTCAAGTGCTGACACTTCGTGGATGTCTGACAACTGACTGGGAAAGAAATCACCACTAAATGCAAATATATTGTTAGCCCTTTCATTCTGTCATTACCCAGGGTGATGAGCACGCATTTACATTTTATATGTATCAGATCAGCTTTGTATGGTTTGCTTTGGATGGAATAATGGCACGATCTAAACGCATGAAAAGCAAAGCTTTGCATTCTGCTTTACATATTTGTTTGAATTAAATCATTTATAACCATTCAGACTGATTTGAGCAGTTAATTAGAGATAATTGAGCAATAGAATGTCTTTCCGTGCATTAGTATAATCTGTCACATTCCTGCCAACACAAGCTAATTCATCAGATGCCAGAGTTATTTTCTCTGTGGAACTGGTGGGGAAAAAAACAGCACAGGAAATGAGACCAGCTCGTGATATCTGCACAATCGCAGTGATATATAGTAATATTCATTCATAACTTTTATGCACGGTGCTGCAGTATTTGTAATGTTGACCAGAAACTCAATCTTTTGCCGTTCTTATTGTTGCAAGGGACAGAAAAACAACTATAATTCAAGAAATACAAGTGAAATATGCTTACAATTTTTTTAATAAATAACGTGCCATATTTTAGCTAAAGAAACATACACTTCTGACCAAAAGTTTGATTTGTTTTTCAAGGAAGTCTCTTATGCTTAGCATGGCTTAATCTATTTGATCAAAAATACAGTAAAATGGAAATATTATTAGTTTAAATATAATTGCAGTTTTATATTAAAATATTTTAAAGATTTTCAATTTACAGCATTAATTTGAAGTAGAAATCTTTTGTAATATTATAAATGTCTTTACCATCATGTTTAATCAATCCTAATGCATCCTTGTAGTCCATGAGCCAGGGCCCCAAATTTGGTCCATCGGTATCAACGGGGGGGCAAATGCTATCATTGTTTTTTGGCAAGGTATACACCCCTAGTATTAGAAAAATCACGATAGCAGTGCAGCGGTGGTAGCGAAATCACTTTTTTGAGCTCATGAAGTTACTAACCCCCTAAAATAAATTCCGTTTTTGAAATCTGGTGTATATCTGGTTTAGGCTCATGCTAAGGATATTATCAATATTCTATAATATGGTGCTTGGTATCGTTGGAAAGGGGACCTTTTAGGCTTTCATTTAAGCCCAGTACTGAATCTGTCTGACAAACACAGAGGTCACAAGACTTCTTTAAACCAGAAATAAACCTTTTATCCCTGTGGCATGAAAGAACAACATGGACACAAAACTCAACAACTTCAATACTCAAGGCACTCTGATGACTCAGAAAATGTATAATATACCCATACTATTTATTTGTGAGAGCCTTAAATTAGACTTGTGCAGCCAGCACAAGTCTTCAAAATAGAATAGAGCCAATAGAATGGACAAATAGAATACCCTATTAGTCCAGGGCCAAATGGCCTATTTATTCATGTACAGTTGTAATAAAAAGTAATTGTTTCAATAGTGTAGTCAATGGTGTTGTAAACATAACACTTGTAAATGGTTTAACAAAATGTTTCTATCATGTATTTTGATATTCAGATATGATGTCAGAAAGTAGCTCGTGCACGGAATGTTGATGGATTTTGACAGTTTGACGAGGTTTTGTCAGTTTTGTGAAAAGATTGTTGGTTCAGTTGACTGGTTATAACAACACTACCAACTATGTCATCTTCAAACAACTTCCATTGAGTTCCAGGGGTATTAAATGTAAGTACAAAATACTTTTTCTCTTGTGCTTGTGAATTGGTGGGGAATAGTAGAAGTAGCTAATGTAAGCTTGGTGTTTTTCACACTTAGTATACTTCTTTTAAACTTAAAATAAGAAAGTATACTTTCAGTCTACTTTTTATGTACTTCTCAGAAATAGACTTAAAATTACACTTCAGTGTAGGCCTACTTGATTTATACTGAGAGAAAAGTCCAGGGCCCGTATTCATAAAGATTCTAAGAATCCTCTTAGAAAACTCTTAAAGGACAAGTTCGGTATTTTACACTTAAAGCCCTGTTTACAGATCGTTTCTGATGAAATAGAATGGTTAAGATTGAAATTTGGACACATGTTGCTGTCCCGAGAATTTTCGGTTTCTATGGTAGCACCCCCCCACCTCCACAATGGCTGCATAGGTGCACTATGCATCTTTTGCTGCAATTTTTGTTTAATGCGTTTTAGGAAGGATTGTTCCAGTGAACCTATGCAGCCATTGTGGAGGTGGGGGGGTGCTACCCCAGAAACCGAAAATTTAAAATTTTAAAATTTTAAACCGAGATCTTAACTGTTCTATTTCATCAGAAACGACCTGAAAACAGGGCTTTAAGTGTAAAATACCGAACTTGTCCTTTAATTTAGCTTAAAAACTTTTACATAAGAGTCTTAGCTTAAGAGCGATTCGGGGCCAATCTGAGAGCAACTCTGAGCAAGGAAAAGACAAAAACTTTCATCTTAGTGAGGAGGCGGGGCTGACCCCGTTGCTATGTATGACACAATCTTTTGAAGACTGTGATTGGCTGGTTGTCCAAGAAGGAAAAAAAGAGTGAAAAGTATAGGGTCTATTCTAAGCCTTCACTTTGAAATGACATGTGACTGTGTACATTACACACTGCTGCATTGTTGCATTTTCCCAGTTGCCAAATATCGTAATGTAGTGATTACTTTCATTTCTGGCGCTATGGCATTTCTGCACTGTGTCGGAGATGTTAGCGCGTCTCTAAGATCAGTCACAAACATGATCCCTGCACGATCTAATCTATAGCGTCTTATTAACTCACTGTCATCCATTGTCTGCAACACATTTTTTCTCCCTCTTCGTCTTTCTGCCATGTTCTCCTCTGCTAAAGAATCTCTTCAGCCTCTGAAAAGTCCTCGTCCGTACTCCTTACAATTTTGACCTTAAAACTTCTTTTAAGGGTTAAGATGCTTTCTGAATTACTTTTTTCTTTACTGGGATTTTTTCTTTAATTTTAAGAGTAAACGCCCACATTTCTAAGAATTTTCTTAGAATTTTGTCACTAGGAGCTACTCTTTGCATTAGATTATTTATGAATACGGGCCCAGGTATATTTGGCCTGTACTTGAACTCAATCTTTTGATCCAGATATACTTAAAAGAATAATTAAGAATTCAAAGTATACTTGTCTTGTAGTTGTGTTAACTCTTTTGATTGAGTAGTCAATTAAATATACTTTTTTTACATAGTTTTTCATATACAGTCTTATGAAACTTACATTGTTTGAAAATATTGATTAGAATATTGATATAAAACAGATATGTTTCTAATTCTGCATATCTGAATTTTTGTGTAGGCTAGTCCACTGGTAGTGTATAGCAATTTACTCTAATTCTACTTTTTTGTTTAAAATGTTGCCTTTCTTTATGAAACTTACTGACATTCAAGTGTTGATTAAAAAAGGATGCATGAAGCTAATAAAATGTTTTTAAAATTAAAGAACAGTTAAAGGTATTTTTCAAGTGCAAAAATAATATATAAATAGTAAACTATAAGTATAATGTTATGTTCACTTAAAGAAAACTTACAAGTATACTTGTAGTATAAACTACGAAACTAGTAGTTTACTGAGAGCACACATCAGTTTGTACTTTCATAAACTAAAAAATGTACTACTTGTATTAAAATAGTAAACTACTAGTATACTTATAAGTTCACTTGTAGTACAGATGCATTACAAATGAGAAAACTAGTTGTGTACTTAGTTTACTCTTACAAATACTAAAAATACTAAAAGTGGGCCAATTTAGTCCCAAGCAGTATTGAAATAGTACACACGTTTACTACAAGTACACATTATTAGTATACTTACAACATAAAGTATACTTAAAAAATATACTTGAAAATTACTTAAGTATACTTCATAAAATGAACATGAAGACATGCACTTTTATGATGGATAGATGCACTTATGATGGATAGATGCACTTTTATGATGGATAGATGCACATTTATGATGGACAGATGTACTTTTATGATGGACAGATGCACTTTTATAATGGATAGATGCACTGTTATGATGGATAGATGCCCTTTTTTGATGGATAGATGCTCTTTTATAATAGATAGATGCACTTTTATGATGGATAGATGCCCTTTTTTGACGGATAGATGCTCTTTTATAATGGATAGATGCACTTTTATGATGGACAGATGCTCTTTTATAATGGATAGATACACTTATGATGGATAGATGCACTTTTATAATGGATAGATGCACTTTTATAATGGATACATGCACTTTTATAATGGATAGATGGACTTTTATAATGATAGATGCACTTTTATAATGATAGATGGACTTTTATAATGGATAGATGCACTTTTATAATGGATAGATGGACTTTTATAATGGATAGATGGACTTTTATAATGGATAGATGGACTTTTATAATGGACAGATGCACTTTTATAATGGATAGATGCACTTTTATGATGGACAGATGGACTTTTATAATGGACAGATGCACTTTTATAATGGATAGATGGACTTTTATAATGGACAGATGCTCTTTTATAATGGATAGATGCACTTTTATGATGGATAGATGCCCTTTTTTGATGGATAGATGCTCTTTTATAATGGATAGATGCACTTTTATAATGGATACATGCCCTTTTATAATGGATAGATGGACTTTTATAATGGATAGATGCACTTTTATAATGATAGATGGACTTTTATAATGGATAGATGGACTTTTATAATGGACAGATGCACTTTTATAATGGATAGATCCACTTTTATGATGGACAGATGCACTTTTATGATGGACAGATGCTCTTTTATAATGGATAGATGCACTTTTATAATGGATAATGGATAGATGCACTTTTATAATGGATAGACAATAATAGATTTTTACAGCGATTGATTCCTGCCGGTTCCATAATGAGACTGGCGTGGCCAGAGACATTTTGGGCACTGCGGCATATTAAATATATTATAAATAGTTTTTCCGCGTTAGAAATACAATGTGTGGCGAGAGGGCGTGACAAAAGACCGAAATGAGTGACTGTCACGTGACACTTGAGAGCCCTGACTGCACTGTAGCAGTTACTGTTACACTGTTTAACCTGCAAGCTAGCTAGCCTGCTAGATAGCTAGCCTGCTAAAAACACCAAGCTTACATTAGCTACTTCTACTATTCCCCACCAATTCACAAGCACAAGAGAAAAAGTATTTTGTACTTACATTTAATACCCCTGGAACTCAATGGAAGTTGTTTGAAGATGACATAGTTGGTAGTGTTGTTATAACCAGTCAACTGAACCAACAATCTTTTCACAAAACTGACAAAACCTCGTCAAACTGTCAAAATCCATCAACATTCCGTGCACGAGCTACTTTCTGACATCATATCTGAATATCAAAATACATGATAGAAACATTTTGTTAAACCATTTACAAGTGTTATGTTTACAACACCATTGACTACACTATTGAAACAATTACTTTTTATTACAACTGTACATGAATAAATAGGCCATTTGGCCCTGGACTAATAGGGTATTCTATTTGTCCATTCTATTGGCTCTATTCTATTTTGAAGACTTGTGCTGGCTGCACAAGTCTAATTTAAGGCTCTCACAAATAAATAGTATGGGTATATTATACATTTTCTGAGTCATCAGAGTGCCTTGAGTATTGAAGTTGTTGAGTTTTGTGTCCATGTTGTTCTTTCATGCCACAGGGATAAAAGAAAGCATACAGTTTAGGCGGAAATTGTGAAAAAATGTGTGCTATTTCTGGTTTAAAGAAGTCTTGTGACCTCTGTGTTTGTCAGACAGATTCAGTACTGGGCTTAAATGAAAGCCTAAAAGGTCCCCTTTCCAATGATACCAAGCACCATATTATAGAATATTGATAATATCCTTAGCATGAGCCTAAACCAGATATACACCAGATTTCAAAAACGGAATTTATTTTAGGGGGTTAGTAACTTCATGAGCTCAAAAAAGTGATTTCGCTACCACCGCTGCACTGCTATCGTGATTTTTATAATACTAGGGGTGTATACCTTGCCAAAAAACAATGATAGCATTTGCCCCCCTGTTGATACCGATGGACCCCCCTGGCTCATGGACTATTGCTGAATAAAATTAATTCATTTAGAATGGTATAGTTTTATAATGGTTTCACACAAATAATATTAAGCAGCAAAAACTGTTTTCAGCATTGATAATAACATGGCGGGTCAGGCAAAAACTAGGAGAATCCTTTAATGCAGCCTTTTTATTATAAACACAAAATAATGAGGTTAATCCAAATAGTAGAAATCTCAGGAGCAAACAAGTGGCAGTAAAAAACAACACAAGATAAAGAAACGAACTAACCGAGGGATAAATATTTAAAGGATAATGAGAACTAAACTAGAAACCGGTGGAAGTAATCAATCAAAAAAAATTTGTAATTATGAAAACAAAATGAAACCATGACAACCAAAGAAACAGAAAAGAAACACATGATATACAAACTAACGCTGCGTACGAAATTGCATACTGTTTGAGTAGGTGCTACATTTTAATTTTAATTTACATGTACTTTGCGACCGTTAAAAAAATATGTTCTATATAGTATGAATATGGGTAGTATGAATGAAATTCGGACTAACTACATCCACCATGTTGTTACTGTCATGTGACCTACCAATGGCAGTTGAATGGCTTCACCACCTTTCACAAATCCTCTCCAGTGGCCTAATGGGATAGTAGAGTGTCTATCAAATGGTCACTTAAGAATCTCAGTGTAGTAAGTCAGTAGTAATTCATTCGGGTACTTTACCCCTACTGTTTTTTGAATACTATGTTTTCGTATATATTACTCTTTTGGCCTACTGTTTTTCAAATACTTAACATGCTTTAAACACTTCAAATACTTTTGGCCTACTGTTTTTCAAGAAAGGAAGAATTTGATTTTGTGACATTACCCCCCTTTCTCGTTAGGCACCTCCTGCCGCCACGAGAGGAACAACATAAGTGGAGGGAGGGTGGAGGAAATGGTGAGGAAGAGAACACTGTGGAGCCGGCGGCAGACGAGACCCTGGGGAGTGGAGTTAGAGTCCCTTGATCGACCCAAATAGGAGCCAAGAAGAGGATGACCCACGTGTAATGGAGCAAGGGCAGAGCCCGGGGTCTGCCCGACAGAGGTGAAGTTGGGCGTGGTGGAGACCCAGGCACAGTCCGAGGACCAGGAGACACTGTAGCACCAGGGGGCCAAGGCAGAGCCGAGGTAATGAGCAGCCTAGGTGGAGCCAGGGAGACGGAGGACTGAGGCAGAGCCGGTGTGAGTGAGAACTGAGGAGGAGCCGGAGGGAAGGAGGAGCCCGACAGAGCTGAAAGAATTGGAGGGACGAGGTGGAGCCAGGGAGACGGAGGACTGAGGCAGAGCCGGTTTGAGTGAGGACTGTGGCAGAGCCGGTGTGAGTGTGGACTGAGGAGGAGCCAGAGGGAAGGAGGAGCCCGACAGAGCCAAAAGGGTTGGAGGGACGAGGTGGAGCCAGGGAGACAGAGGACTGAGGCAGAGCCGGTTTGAGTGAGGACTGAGGAGGAGCCAGAGGGAGAGAGGTGCCCGACAGAGCCAAAAGGGTTGGAGGGACGAGGTGGAGCCAGGGTGACGGAGGACTGAGGCAGAGCCGGTGTGAGTGAGGACTGAGGAGGAGGCGGAGGGAAGGAGTAGCCCGACATAGCTGAAAGGGAAGGAGTAGCCCGACAGAGCTGAAAGGGATGGAGGGACGAGGTCGAGGTGGACCCATAGTCCCAGAAGTCTGTGTCAGAGGCAGAGCGACGGAGGGACGAGTCAGCCCAGTAGAGCCAAAACAATGACAGTCCCAGGTAGAGCTGAGGGAGCGAAGAGCCAAGGTGCAGCCAATTGGTCGATGGGCCGAGGTGGAGTCACGGGCTCAGAGGCCCGAGGCAGAGCCAGGGAATCCTCACACCAAGGTGGAGCTGGAGACCGAGAAGCACAAGGCTGATCCGAGAAGTTGAGTGGAGCCACTGAAAGAGGAACCAGGGCTGAAGGGAGGCAGCGATATACAAAGTAAGAGTCCATCAAAACCAAAACTGAATGTGACATAATAACTGAGCACAGATAATAACTGAGAGCCAAATCAGTATATTAGATTGATTTCTTAAGACTGGAGTATTGGCTGCTGAAAATTCAGCTGTGCAATCACATGAATGGATTACATTTGAAAACATAATAAAATAGAAAAGTTATTTTAAATTGTAATAATATTTTAGAATATCACAGTTTTTACTGTATACCAGGGTTCACCAATCTCGGTCCTGGAGGGCCGCGGTCCTGCAGAGTTTAGCTCCAACCAGCTCCAACACACCTGTTTGAAAGTTTCTAGTATGCCTAGTGAGACCTTGATTAGCTGGTTCAGGTGTGTTTAATTGGGGTTGGAGCTAAACTCTGCAGGACATCAGCCCTGCAGGACCGAGATTGGTGAACCAAATAAATCAAATAAATAAATGATCAAATAAACAAATTGATCAAATAAATGCAGCCTTGTTCAGAGACTTCTTTCAAAAATATTATAAAATCTTTTGATGGGTAATGTATATATGTACCAAAACTAACTATGCCATTAATAGACTTAAAGCAAAAAAGACTAGAAAACAATATCATATTTAATACAAGAAGTCATAGTGTTATTGATGATTAATAAAACATAATAATCATCTGTATCTCAAATAAAACATACAGCCAAGGAATAATATTATTACTTATAATAATAGGACCGAGTTTGAGAAACCCTGGTCTATATGACATCAATCTTTCATTTGAAAGTCACGTGTCTAGTATCTGTAAAGCCGCATTTTCCCATCTTAAAAATATATCTAAATTACGTCATATGCTCTCATTGACAAATGCGTAACAATTAGTTAATGCGTTCATGACATCAAGGCTAGATTATTGTAATGCTATTATGGGTGGTTGCCCTGCATGCTTAATAAATAAACTACAACTGGTCCAAAACACAGCAGCAACAGTTCTTACCAGAACCAGGAAGTATGACCATTTTAGCACTGGCTCCCTATTAAACATTGTATACGTTTGAAAATATTTCTGATTACTTACAAAGCACTAAATGGTTTAGCTCCGCAGTACTTGAGCGAGCTCTTAACGCATTATAGTCCTTCATGTCTATTGCGATCTCAAAATTCCGGCCAGTTGATAATACCTAGAATATCAAAATCGACTGCTGACGGTAGATCCTTTTCCTATTTAGGACCAAAACTTTGGAACAGTCTTCCTAACATTGTTCTGGAAGCACACTCTGTCAGTTCAAATCTAGACTAAAAACACATCTCTTTGACCTAGCATACACATAACACATTATAGACTTCTATAATTCAATGTTAGGCTGCATAGATTAGGTCAGCCGGAACCAGGAACACTTTTACTTGTTACATCATAAGAAGAATGGCGTCAATGCTAATATTAGTCTCTCTGTTAATCCCAAGGTTTACCACAGTCTGCTGGATCCAGGCCGTATCCAGATCTGATGAAGGACCTGCGTCTGGATACGACGACAACACAGTCCTGAAGTGCCAACTAGTCTCTCCCCTGTGAAGGTTTCCTTCCCTTCCTTTACCTCTGTACAGATAAAACGTTGTCGGGATAATTCCGGTTCACGTGGCTACGCGGAAGCGATAAAAATTGTATTATAAATTTTAAGGCCAGACAAGTCGTTTGTTGAGGGTTGGTTTGTAAAGAAAGACTACACACCACACGCCTGCACACATACAGTATATATTCAAACACGCATACCTATAGACTAAACACATAATACACATGTGCACGCCATCAGCATTCTCACAGGTTCGCATTTTTAAAGTTTGCGCAGACAGAACTTAAGGTTTTTCTGTTAAAACAATGTCGTGCCCCTAAGTTAACAACTAATGACCGTTGTGACAGAAGTGAATCAATCAAAAATAACTTTAGCTGGACAATCACTTTATTCTAGAGCTGCTGTAAAGCCAAAACAATCTCTGTTACTGTAATTTCAAATTATCACTGTAAAGCTGCTTTGAAACAATCTATATTGTTAAAAGCGCTATATAAATGAAGGTGACTTGACTTGACTTGACTATGATTCAAATTTGTTTGAACATTCGCCGGTTCCCGTCTCATTCTTCCCTGAACACAAACCTCTCAACAAATATGTTTAAATTAAATATATTGATTATCTGATAAGTCGTCAAGACATTTATGAAATAATGTTCATTATGCATTATATTATGAATTTTCAACCTTTTTGTTAACAGCTCACAACATTTTTCCACATAACAAAATCCTTTCTTTATACAATGCTCTTTTGATAGGATATTCATACCTTTTGTGAAAGGAATATGTTTGGAGCGATATGAGGATGAGTAAAGGGCAGCAGGATTTTTTGAAGCACAATTTCTAACGCCATTTATCAGCAGGTAAGAATCCTGGAGGGTTTTCTTCACCTAAGATAATAATATGCTCTTTTGTATTCCATCCATGACAAATAACAGCAAAAGCATTCGCTCACTGTTGCCAGCTCCGATATGGCAAACAAATTGTTTTGAGTACAGCTTTGCACATTACAGTGTCTAAGACACATGGCATAAGTGCTTCAGCATCAGCACGGACAAACGGTTTAAGAAAGATGGAAGCAACAGAGAGAGATGACAGCACACACAGCCACCCCTTGCTGGGCTCTTAATAGAGCTGCCCCGCTCGGATGTTAATCTCCCTCAGAAAGGTGATCGCTTAGGAGAGGACCGTAAGATAATATTTACATCACAACTGAGCGTCAGAGGGGGGTTTGGTGAGAGGGTGGACTAAATCAATGAATTTACTGTATCAGCCGTAACCTTAGCAGCAGTAACTGTAGCAGCAGAAGCTGATCCGGCTCACGCTTTCTTAGCTCTCCGAGCTGGGCCACGTCACCTCTCGCTGAGTAGATGCCCCGCAGATGGCCCATTTCACAAAGCAACAAAGACACCTCATCAAGATCTGCCACGCAGGAGTCCTGCAGATTTAGGATGTCAGCCATTTTTTTTATTAATAATTCAACACCTTTTGACAAAAATCGTTCTGACGCAAGTTACAGTATGTTACAAAAGCTCCTTTTGACACCATCAAAAGATATCGCTGATATTTAATTTAAACACCTTCATTGTGTTTTACTTAGACTTGGTATGGGGTCAAACTGTAGGAAATCCAGCTGTTCTGAGATTAATGTATCTCTGTAAAGACCCCATTCAATCAAAAGTGTGACTGTTAGCTCTGAAGTTCTCCATATGCTAGTGCACACTTAAAAGTTGACCAAAAGTCAAACTATAGCAGATAGACACATTTTAAATCTACAAGCTTTCCCTTCTTGAAAAATAATAATAATAATAATACTGATGATCTAATAAGAATGCTTGTCTAATGACACACTCAAAAATAAAAATATATCTCCTGTCAATAGTGCTTCCTCAAAAACATTTGATGAAAAAATAATCCATATTACAAAAATAAAACAATGTCCAAAAATAGTGTCCCAAAAAACAGTGTCCAACAGCGACACCAGCAGGTACATTTATAGCGGGATGCCGTATTTCTCTTGCCTCCCCTGAGCCCATTTGACTTTTAACAGACCCCGTAAAGCGTGTGGTTGGTTTGGTGGGGGGTAATTGAGAATGAATGGGGGAAAGTCACGTGAAAGGAGGCAATGTCTCATTCACGCTATGATGTGATTGGCTATGATTAGTTCACAAGATAAATCCCGCCTCTTGTTAATCGTGATTGTTCCATGTTCGCGAATCAGCCTGAATGAGCAAAATTATGCCGTTAATGGGAAGACTAATTACAAAGTAAATAAACAGCTCAGATATCACCACCTTATGTCAAATCAAAATCAAACTTGAAATGGCCTGAAAAAATGATGACTGTGTGTTTTTTAGTGAACAATCAAAATGAGCAAATTAAAGATACATCTTTGTGTCTGTGACCAGTGTTTGCGGAGCATGATGACTGATGATCCAAAAATAGAGTATTAAAAAGAACAGCTGAACATCAGTTAATAAAATAAAATATATGGTTTATCACTGAACATTCTAAATCAGCGGGGCACACAAATCTCAGGGGCACAGAAATAAAAATCCCATATAGGGGACCGTACTGCTCAAAAGGTTATATTGTTTTTATTATTTTGGAATTAATGTAAAAATGCTTAAAACACTAACTTGATGTGATTTACTTGATTTAATTATGTAATGTAAAAATACAAAATAGATTTGTATTTGGTTTCTTTCTTTCTTTCTTTTTTTATTTTTTTATTTTTTTTTGATGTAATTTAAAGTAATGTGGCAGCATTAAGTGTAACTGGGACATGAATTTACATTTGATTTATTTAAAATAAACACCTGTGAGGACTTTGCCTCCTCATTTCAGGATGCAATGCTATTGGTCAGGCATAGTCCCATAAACACTGTATAAGCCAACACTGCTGTGTTGGGCTGTTTACACTTTTAAGAGATACTGGATGGCATACTTACAGTTGCCTCTTTTACATCAGTTTTCTATTTTATTAACAGAGAAAAAAAAAATGGCACGCATCATCTTTAAAACACAATACACATGTCCTCAAGTGTCACAGATTTTGCGATTACATTCAAAGGTTTGTTGAAGTTAAATAAATTTAAAAAAAATTACTCAGATTCTAAAAGTAACTTTCCTCAAAGTTTTGGTATATTCATGCCCTGACAGTAATCCAAGAAACCACAGAGAGTGGATTATCATTTCACTGTGCAATCATTTCAGTGCATACTATTAATTTAAATTAAGTTTACTTAGATTTTAAATATTTGCCTTCGTATTGTATATTACATTCTTAAACACATCTAAACTTCATTATTTTTTTATATATATATATATATATATATATATATATATATATATATATATATATATTAGAAAATAAACAGTACATTTATGAATGGTGCACTATAAATCTCTGGGATAGAACTGGAAATTTTGATAATAGTTATAAATAACAATATGATATTTGAAATGATGCAAAGCATACAATGAATTACTATGCAGCAGTACCGAATGTGCCATCCCATGCATGCAGGATAAACAACATCAGGATAAACAAAAACAACCCTTGCTCAAATTCTCTGCGTGCTGTACATGCAGGAATTCTGATCTGAGTTCTGCTAATGGAGCAGCTGCAGAGAGACGTGCGGATCACATTTCACATCCTTATCAATCACTGTTTTGTTCTTTTGTCACATTTGGAGAGGCTGCTTCCAACAGCGAAACCCAGTCAGTGTTTCGGTGCGTGTTCAGGGCCAGCCACTGACCTGATCCCCTTTCAGAAATTCCCAAACACACACTGACTGTCATACAAAACAAACACTCAAGTGAAAGAAAGATTGAATTTATAAAGGATACTACTTCATTTAAAAAGTATTTACATTAAAAAAGCTAAGTAGTTTAGCTTTCCCTTATATAGACTGATGAATAGATCACTGGAATATTTTTTTTTGTTTTAATAAATTTGAAAAGAGCAGAACTCCAGAGCAACACTGCCACCTAGAGTTTCCACTCACTGAACCACTTTTATGACTTAATTAAAGGCATACAAATTAAATAGAGAAATGTGATGGCTAATTATTGCAAGGAAAATCAAATTAACCCTACAGCGAATGTGCTGGATATGTGTGGATACATATATGGCAAAAGCAGACATCTCATAACACATGTCTTGCATAATTTATGATCATCCAGTGAGAAATCTTAAGAACGATGGCAGTTGTAAAATTCTGTTTTATGCATGAATTCCTAATGCGTAAAACCAAATTCGTAGTGCTTAAAAAATGAAAGCATCTGGTGAAATTTAAAAATATTTTTAAACCACCAAATAAACCAAGTGTTTTTAAGGTTCTTCTTAAATTTTTTATGTTCTTAAAAAAAAAAAAAAACTCTGCTATCCTCAAAATGGCCTGACCAGCATAGCTAAAGTTTTTGTTTTTTTATGGAACACAAAATTGAAATAATTCATAGTATCCACCACTGTCCATCTCTAAAAAGTATATACAGTATTTTTTTAAAGCATCCATAATGTAGAGAATTTAAAGTCTGTGTTTCTCATACAAAGCTATCGCAAAACAGGAAACTCCTTACAGTTCTATGATAAGAGCTGTGTGACAGTTCTATTAAAAAATTCCACTTTTGTGTTCCAATAAAATAACAGTTTACCACCTTTTTACCACTATTGGATTATGGAGATCTGCTTTATATGAATGCCCCAGTAGGCTACATTATTTAAAAAATAAAAAAAAATTATACAGTCTATTATATTATTATCTATTATACAGCGCTTTACATTTCAATACTGGTTATGGTTATCAAGCACATCATTGCACTTTATATGATAAAGCTGAGTTGCCATCTTTGTATACTTGAAGATGTTTTAACTGGTATTGTTTTATTTATAAGTCTATTTGTGGTCTAATTCCATCTTATTTGTAAAACAAATGTTTGCTACAATCTCCATTCTAATGATTTGTTATATCTTAAGGTTCCTCAGGTTCAAACAGAGCTAGGAAAAAAAGGCTTTAAATATAATATTAAATGTAATATAAATATAATCTGCTTGGAATAATTTACAAAACATCTTAAAGCTGACTGTGCTTCCATCACTAAATGAGTTTAAGTTACTTTTAACTGATTATGTGTTTTATCCTTTGGTAAATTGCTGTTGTGATCCTTGATTGTGTTTTTGATGTGTATTTGTATGTCTATGTTATTGTAGCTGCTATCTTGGACAGGTTACTCATGTAAAAGAGATTTTAATCTCAATGAGTTTTTTAACCTGGTAAAAAAATAAATAAAGAATGAACAGCATATGGGTCTGGAATATCCTGTACATTATTATCGCATGACTTAAAAAAACACTTTTAAGTCATGTTAAGAAAAGTAGTAAGAGGAGCATATAAAATGTGTGCTTTGGACCATCTAGGGTGTGCGGATGAGCTCTTAAAGCTCTACTTGACCTGCGCTTGGCAAACACTTGACAAGCACTTCCTGTCCCCGGATGCTTGCTGCTTCTCTAATGATTGTCAGAAAACCAACAGCGTCAAGTACACAACCTTCACGAGAGCCAAACACAAAATAAAGTCAGTTTGTTTTATTTATTTTTTTGTTCCTACTCTGTCCTTATTGCAGATACAGTCTCTGCACATTGAACCCACCCGGAATCAGAGAGATAGAACAGAAAATTGGTCAAGATCACTGCTAGTGCATTTGTGTTAAAGGGATACTTCAGGATTTAGCATTAAGCTTTGTATTAGTAGAAAACCTGTAGTATTTTCGAATTACCATGCTTTCCACCCTCATATCCCCCTGAGAGGAGAGATTTATGTATTTTTTGTCTGGAAAAAATCCTCCGATGACGCAAAAATCGTCATTTTGCGTCATCTGAGGATTTTCTGGCCAGAGGCTAAAGCCTACAGCCAGTAGATGGCGTTGTTCCGCATGTTTTCAGCCCGCCCATAGGAGGGTGGGATCTCACTCACAGAATGTACACACAGTCAGCCGTCTTTCTTTGGAAGCTAAGCTAGCAGGCTCTTGTTCTGTGGAGAAAGCTGAATTGTAGGAGAAAGCTGAGTAAGTGTGGGTAACCATCCTCCTTTTCCCAGACATGTCCGGCGGGCGAGGATCGTTCAAAATGTCCGGGATTCGGCGTTTGCTTTCTGCGGTCGCCATTCATTGTTTACATGCACACCTCATGTTTCAATCTAACTGAATTCATTCCGATCGGTGAATCTGAATGTAGTGTTTACATGAACGCTAAACAAGTGATGGTTGATGTGCGTTTTAAACATTGCTATGAAAATTCCCGCACCTCCGTTGCGAGACCGGCGCGTCTCAGTAATGACGCCACCGGCCTCGCGCCGTTCTCCCGCGACCGTCAGCCTCGTCCTGCTCACCACAGTAAACATAATGAATGGCGACTGTAGAACGCAAAAGCCGAATCCCGGACATTTTGGGCGATACCGAAATCCCAGGCAGACTCGTCACAGAGACTCACTGGTAGCCTAGACTTGTTTTCAACTGCGCTGTCTTACCGGTAGGCGTGGCCTCCTAGGGCAGCGAATTAAGTGCATTCTGGGAGTTGTTGTCTTTCATCCACATAAGCCAAAAATACATTTTCTGGCTTTTCTCAGTCTAGAAAGCTCCAAATTAAAAAATGTCTTCACATTTCTTCTACATAAATGACCTATTTTAAATACACATTCATCTTCCCAGAGGTGAAGAATCCCTTTAATGAAAATGGACACATATCTCTGTGTGTGTGTGTGTGTGTGTGTGCGTATGTGTGCGTATGTGTGCGTGCGTGCATGCGTGCGTGTGTGTGTGTGTGTGTGGTCCTGGTATACCCAACATTATGGGGACAAATTCTAACCACAAAGATGGCAATATCCAACATTCTTGTCCTTGGGGGGACATTTTTTGGTCCTCATGAGGAAAACAGCTTATAAAACATACTATGTGATGTTTTCTGAAAATATAAAAATGCAGCATTTCAGTTTCAGAAACGGATGAATCATTTCAGTTAAGTTTCCTTGCACATTTTTATTATGCGATTATTTTCGTTTCAGGTTTAATTCTAGAAATTCAATTCCAAATAGATTTATTTTTTTATTTTTATTTTTTATTTTTTAATCAAAATGTAATAGCTGTTGTTCAAACTTTCTTTTTTGGATTTTTTTCAGAGCCTCCCCTACAACCTATCAAACTAAATTTTTTTACATTCTGCTAAATGACCAATGGTCATGCCCTAAAAAATTTTCACATGTTTTGCAATATATTTCACAATATTTTCCATCTTATGGAAGTAAAATTTTGAATGACTTTTCAGCGAAGTTTTAAACACTATAATATATAACCAACTTTATATAGAGAGGGAGCTGTGCAAAATACAGTTTACATTTTGCAACGATACAGACAATCACACATGATCTGTAATGTAGCATGTATTGCTTTATATGATAATAATGTATATGCATGTAAAGCAGTATGTACTATATATGCAACATTTAATATATCGCAACACATGTAATATATCATGATAATACATGATATAAAGCTTAATGTGCTTGTCGCAATGCATTGTGGGATTGCCTTCTGAAAAATACATGCAATGCTGCACTAAACTGTGCCCAAGTAGAAGGCAGCATAATGTTGCCACTTACCTTTTAAAACAGCTGTCTTGTCGGGAGCGCACCTAATATGTTGCCCTAAAATGCTTTCTAGGTAGGCAGCTCGCTAAGTTTTGGAACAGCAATGCTGTCAAAACCATCCAGACACTAGACTACTCATTGAAAGAAGTGAATTGAGAAGCCATGACTCTCACTCTCTCTCACTCTCTCTCTCTCTGTGCCTTTGCATTATTCGTCATGCCAGCTTAACAGCTCCAGTGTGAGCAGTTTCTGGAAAGAAAAGAGGGGGGGAAAGACAGAGATGGGGGGGGGGGGTGATATCAATGTCGCACCACAGCATTTGACTAATGTCTATTCAAGTCCCTCAGATGCTTCTGTCTGACCTGTGGAGTGGACGGACCTTCCCAGCAGCCCTGCGAATGAGCAGCACCCAGATTAACATGTTAATGATGCGCTCTGGTGAAGACGTGGACAATGGTGCCTCACCACGTCTAGCGGATGATGTGAGGCGAGTTAAAGAGAGTGAGGTTTCTCTGGTTTCCATGTTTGTGTTCCTGCTCGTATCAATGGCTCAAATGTTTTGAATGTCAATGGAAGGAGAATAAAACCCGCAGAGAAGATAAAATCAGTACAAAAGCCTCAGAAAATTAGCTGTTTGGCCAGAGCTAAAGTGCTGCAGCTGTGTGTGTGTGTGTGTGTGTGTGTGTGTGTGTGTGTGTGTGTGTGTGTGTGTGTGTGTGTGTGTGTGTGTGTGTGTGTGTGCAAATGTGTGCTTTAAGTGTTTATTTAGCCAATGTGTGTTTTTGAAGGCGCATATGTATTGGTGAAATGTTAGATCCATTTAGTCGCTGTAGTTGAGTGTTGTTTGAGTGTGATTGAGTTGTTTTAGCGATGTGTGTTGTGTGTGAGTGCGTACGCGTTTGTGTGTTTTTGATTTAGGTTTATGTTGGAGCGTATATGTTAGCATTCCTATGATGTGTGTTTACATTATTTTAATGTTGTGTGATGATTGTATGTGTGTGCCTACTTAGCCATATTTTAACTTGTACCCAGAAGTGAGCTGCATTTTTCGAAAACGTTATAAAAATAAAGTAAAAAGTAAAAATTGTATTTTATAAAAAAAAAATTGTGTATTGTTTAAAGACCCATTTATGTTGTGTGAGAAAAAAAAAGTGTGATTTGATTAAGCCTAAATAAATAATTAGAGTTTATATTTTCACTGTACTGAAAACAATTTAAATTGTATCTGGAAATATTTACTTTGTATTGCAATAAGTTTATATTTTTTTTCTGCCCACTATAAGAGTACAGTTAAATGTATAAACCTGAAAAAAAGTTTCAATTCACTTCATTTTCAAAACTAATTTAAAAAAATAGGCTTGTATTTACCCTGTGGGTCTCCCGGTTTGAAAAGCCTTGTTTTTGTGTTTATGTGTGGCTTTAAAAATGTTTGGTGTATTTGTGTGTGCATTAGTGTGTTAATTTTGAAATGTATTTGTATAACAGTGTCCGTTTATATGCGTGTTAAGTGTTAATTTATCCAGTGTGTGCTCTAGAGAAATTGTGTTATTTGAGTGTGTCTGAGTTAGTGTTTTGTTGAAAATCGAGCGTTGATTGTCAATGAATGTATCATAATGTTTATTTGAGCTGGGGTCCATTAAAAACACAAGTTTTAGAGCTCTCAGTAAGATGTGTGAGAGAGAGAGAGAGAGAGAGAGCGAGAGAGAGAGCGAGAGAGAGAGCGAGAGAGAGAGAGAGAGAGAGAGAGCGAGAGCTGTCAGTTTGAAGGTATTATAAAACCCCAGATGGCATTTCAGCCTCATTTGCAGAGGGAAAATAAACTGAACATAAAAAATGAAAAACAGCTGATAAGTGATGAAGAAAAGGAGAATATGACATTTCTCTGTCAAAGTAAGAGGTTACATTTTACTTTTTTGTTGCCACTGCAGCAGACAGTAAATTGTCTTGATAAAAGAACCAGAAGACCCGCATATGTACTGAAACCTGAATAAATTATAATTGTAGATCAATCAATTTCTGCGTCAAAGAAATAAATTTTATAGAATATCTGATAAGAATAAGCCATCAAAACTTGAAATTAAACCGAGGACGATGGAGGAAGTTGAAAGAATACCGCAGCGGACAATTGCCAATATTTATCCACTAAAGCTTTGAAACTTTCATAAGAGAACAGACAGCAGAAAATCACACCTCCTGCCTCTCTCCGTCAGATGCTGCAGTGTGGATATGTGTCTTGACTAATCACTCGAAATCGGAAATAAATGTTCGCTCGGTAAATGTAGCGTGAAAAAGAAACAGCTTTTTTTCCCCCTCAGTGAGGAGCTTGTGGGATGTTAATTGATGGGAGTTTGTGGCGGCTGCTAGTAGCACTGAGGGATCATTATCACTGGGGCTGAACGACTGAATCTACCGCCAGAGTTTGTTCTCTCCCAAAACCTGCAAAGAGACACGAACAGCGCCGGAGAACTGCCGGGGAACGACCGTCACTCAACACGAGAGATTCCTAACACCTGCAACACTTAAAACAACAACAAACAAACCAAAAAAAAAAAATCACTTTTCTCTGGGCCCGTGGCCTAGCAGTTAGCACACGTGCATTGAGCTACGGTGCTCATACGAGACATACGAGTTCAAATAAAGCCTGCAACGTGATCCAGTTCCACAAAAATAAAATGTTTATGTCAATAAAAAGTGGCAAAAGTTAAAATTTAAAAAAAGGAAAATACCACATAACAAACTTACTAAACGGCTCGCCCTAAAAAACGATACCCTCATGTCACGATTCGATACATATCACGATACTGAACTCACGATACGATAGTATTGTGATGCTCCAAGACATATGATAAAAGGTTAATTACTGTTAATAAATACTGTTGATTAAAATGCAAAGTTTGGTATTACATTGTGGATGTAAATGAATAGGCTTGGTGCTGATAATCCAATGCACAGGACAATGGTGACACCAGAATATTCATGATTCTGAAGCTGTAAATACAGAATTATTTTAGATGAATATTCTTGCACTCTGTCACTGATTAAATATATTAAATATATGAAATATATTAAATCATACTTTTTACTGGTAACATATGACATTTGGCATTCTCAGAACCAACACATATTAACCCATTGCATTAGTATACATCATATTCAACAGTAGTTTAATTTAGTACTGACACTAAAACTCTGTGAACTAAATGTCTCACACAGTAATTTTTATTTTGGTTGAAATATGCTGTCACTATCCACAAAACATATTGTTGCATTTTTGTAGTGTGATATATTGTGACATGATATATTGTTACACCTATTAAATTTTAATGCAAACTGATCCTATTACCTTAATAATATCTCCTCTCTAATGTCCCATTTAAAAAAGTGGCAAAAAGTCCAAAAATGAAAGTCCATGAAAAACAAACTTCCCTAAAAAAGATTTACTTTTCTTTCAGAGCCGTGGCCAAGCAGTAAACACAATGTGCCATAAAGTGGTGCTCACATGGGAGTCGTCGGTTTGAATCCAGCCTGCAGTGTGATTCCAATCCCTTGATAAAATTCCCTCTTTGGTGCGTCTGTCCAATAAAAAATTTAAAAAAAGGCAAAAAGCCCCAAAATAAAATGTTTCTAATAAAATATACAATTCTTCAGAGAATTTAACCAATGGCAAAAAAAAAAAAAAAAATTAATAATAATAATAATAATAATCATCCCAAGGCATTTTACATTCTAGAATTGGTTAGTAAGATGGAAGCTGGAGCCAGAAGTTTGGGTTAAAAGATTTAGGTCATGTTCTAACTGAAACACAAAAGTGTGGGTGATCCAGAAAACCTGACATGGAACTTCTGGGTTAGCAAAAGGCACATTAGCCCACATGTAAGAGTGCCAGCATTCCTGCATCCTAACCGTCTTAACTCACAGTCCTGACCTACATTTCGGCAGCGTGTCTGTCAAACGGAGGAAAGAGGAGAGAGAGTCTGCTCTTGCTCTGGTGTAAGCAAACTCAGCCCTGTGTTTATGCTGAACGTCAGTCCTGAATACGCTGCTATTTAAGCATTTATCCTTGCTGTTGTGCAGGAACCTCACTTTAGATGTTAAAGGCAGCCTTTTCTCAAGTCAAAAGCACTCAAAAATGTGTAGGGCTGCCAATATAACATAGTTAGAACAATCAAATATATGAAATCTGCTTTTCAAAAATCAAGGTTTTAATGTGTCTTGACCAGTTTGTGCATTCCATAACATAGGAAGTACCACCTTTTGCCAGACTGCAGTCAACATTCATCATCAAAATCACCCTTACTGTGGGCAGGCAGTGCAAAATGAGTGAAGAATCGTTCACATAGGACACGTCCATGCACTCAGACAGCTAGAAACACTCCGTCTCTGTCTTAAAACCATGCCAGTATGATGCGTCCTAACAGCCAAAGAAGTCATGGGAAAATATTGCAGACAAAACACAAAAAATGTAAACAGCTTATGTCTTTTGCAAACTGCCTCTATGTTTACGTCAAACAAACTGGTAAATTTGATTTCAAGAATGGATTGCTGTGGACTGTAGGTCAGCTTATTGTTCAATGATATGGAAACAAAACAAAGAATATTTTAACTTATTAAAGCTTCGATTGACAGCTCTAAAAAATTGAAATATCCACCTTGATATAGGTCTTCCCAGCCGGCAGTTGTTAATTAAACGTAAAACAATTTTTGGTAACACTTTACAATAAGGTTCATTAGTTAACTACATTAGTTAACATTAACTAATAATGAACTGCACTTATACAGCATTTGTTCAACTTTGTTAATGTTAATTTCAACATTTACTAATACTTTATTAAAATTTTGTTAGCATTAGTTAATGCACTGTGAACTAACATGAACAAACAATGAACAGCTTTATTTGTATTAACTAACATTAACAAAGATTAACAAAAACAGTAATAAATGTATTGCTCATTGTTAGTTCATGTTAGTTAATACATTAACTAATGTTTAATAAAGGAAGCTTATTGTAAAGTGTTACCCAATTTTTTGAATGAATAATGCTAAATGTGTCATGTGTAGGTTGCGATAAGGTGAAAAGATGGATCTACTTGCAGCACTATCAGATTTATTCAACAAAACAAAACACTCTTCTTTAGAAACAAGGAACAGAACAGACGGTAGAAGCACGATGAGGACTGACCAAGGAAGGACTGACCGAGGAAAGCGTTAAATACACTGAACAAACTGATTAACGAAACAAGAAACTCCTGACCAAACTAATCAAAAAATGAGAAATGAAGGTTACTGATGAACACAGGAGAATGACTGAAAACAGAGACACTGAAATAAAACACAAAACCCACCCCAAACAGAACAGAACTCAGACTACCCGTTACAAAATGGTTTTAAAAAAGGTTAAGAAAATACACATAATTCAACACTGATAATTTAACAAGATAGTTGAAACAACGACAACAAAGATTTTTCTTGCACAATCAAAACAAAATTCAGCAGTGATTCAACCTTTATCAATGACGTCGATTCAACCATGAATAAGCATTTAAATGCCAACTGGGTTGTGAATGTTTGGCGTCCTCTACAATTCACTAAAAAATATAGTTGCTAAATGGTTAAGCAATAACCATGACAAACACATGGTGAAGTGGTATAGTCAGCACAATCCTTTTATGATTGTCGAGTTCAAAGATGTCCATGCTGGGAACGGCTGGGAAATGTTGTTTAGATGACTGTCATCCGACATTACAGAACACCACAGCAAAAGGAAATGAAAATGAGAAACAGAACAAAAAAAAAGCCAAACCCCAGAATCTAAGGAACCAACTGTTTTCAAACACACAAACAACTGCCTCTTTAGATTCATCTTTCAGTGGGAGTCCCTTGTTTAGCTGAATTACATGGAACATTTTGCCTTAAATTGTTAAAAGTTGAACAAAAGGACGCAAAACCCAACATCTTTAGCAAAATCGAGGTGAATCTATCATATACCCATTTCCACAAAATTAAAATGGGCATCATTTGGCAATCATTCCACTCTATATCTTTGTTAAAAACCTATTAAGCTGCCTACCTAGACTGAATTTTTAGGCGTCAGCATGCAACCATTGTGAAACAAAGTTCCAAAAGATAAGCAGAAACATTGTACTTTGCATGTGTCCTTCATGAATTAGGCAATCTGTGAATGCAATACAATGACCTCAGTGAAAAAAAAAATTAATCCAAGATGGTAGATTGCATTAAATACTGAAAAGCATTGATTTAAAAAAAAAAAAATAGTTTGATTGTATTTTTATGAGCTTAGCAACCCACTAACGTAAAACTATCACTGTAAAAAATGTTTGTAATTTTAATAGTAAAAGACTGTAAAAATGTGACAGAAAAAACCTGTTTATGGAGCTGAACTATATACGAGGAAAAACTCGAATAGACATTTTGTGTAATTTTACAGTAAAATACTGTTAAATGCACAATTTTTTAGGTAAAAAGGAACAAATCATCTTATAATTTACAATGAAAAGCCATAAACATTCCCGGAATTTCCTGTGTAACACTTCACATTTGATGTTTTCTTAAATTCTATTAATAATAGCCGCTTTTCCACCATCGGGCCAAACCCTTCTCTTTGCTTTCCCATTCTGTGCCGATCCAGGCCAGCCGGTACGGATATGGTTTTATTTTCCACTGTAGGGCTAATAACGGAGCTCTTTTGAAAGTAATACAAATGCATCAGTCATTCCCTTAACGCAAGAGTTAACAGACGATATAAGATGTAAATAGCGACTTTGTTATGGAGGATGATCAGATATTTCTTTAAATTGTATTATTCATTTGTGTTTACATCGCTCAAATAGAGCTGTTAGCCAGCTACAGAGAAACTGGTAGCCAAGCAACAGACAAGTGACCAATCCTGAGTTGTGATTTCACTACACGCATTCTACCAGCATGGTTTAGCCAACCGTGCCGAGAATTCCAGGCCGAGAACGGTTGGTAAAGGTGCCGTGCTGAACTATGGAACTATGCTCAAGTGGAAATACACCTGGAACCGTTCCTCACCATTCTTAGAACCGTTCAGCCTGACGGTGGAAAAGCAGCTTATGTTTCTTCTTAGTTTTTTTTATTTTCAGTTATGTACATTAGGGTTCTATGTTATTAAATATATGTTTATTGCATTATTTTAGTGTCATGTATGTTACCATAATGGTGTTTTGAATTTGTGTGCATGACACTGTTCTTCTATATATTAGTATTTACTTCGGCTCGTGAAAAAGGCTGGTGGCCTTGCTACTTCAGCAGAAAAGGGCTGTTGGATTTACCGGTTTAATTTTTATTTTATTTTTTGTAAATTGCAGTTCTAAACTATAGAATTTACAGGTTGTTCAATAAACATGTTTACATTTTTACAGTATTTTAACTGAATTATTCAGGCAACCACAGCTGGCAGTTTTGTTTTGTTTGTTTGCGTTTTTCTTTTCAGTAAAAACGACAGCATTTTTTTTTATAAACGTAATAATACGTTTTGGGCCAGATTTAGTAAAAGCTGGCACCAGCGCAAACTCTTTTTTGGTATTAAAAAACTACTGTCAGGATTTACTAAAGACACGATGTGAAAAATTACAGCACTGTTAGATGACCCTATAAATGTAAATAATAATAAGAATAAAATAAGAATAAAATAAAAATAAAAAAGAGGTAAAAAAAAAAAAAAAAGACTCAAGTCTCATGGTGGTATAAACATTAGATTTTTCCTCCATCATGTTGGCTTCTAACAGGTGAGGGCACTCAAATGTGGAGTGTATACTGTATATCAGCATAAGTGGGATCAAAAAGTGTACTGATTGAGGAGAGAAGGTGAGAACAGACCTCTAGCAGCCAGGGCTTGAGCTTGCGGTCGAGGATTATGTCAAAACCCAGCACCTCGAAGCAGACGCTGGCGCTCCCTGGTGGCTGTCCAGGGCGGCACATACGGTAGGCGTGGAGGACGTGTGGCTCGGCCACTATCAGGGTCTTCACCACCAGCTCCTGCGAACACATGCACAAAACACGCTTTCTTTATAAAAGACGACACAACAAACTTAACTCCAAACAGTACATTCAAAGGTGGAAGTTTGTGAATTGAATTGCACTAATCGCAATATATGCATTACATTGTGACATCTTTCGGTGAGGACATGCTCGTGAAATCTCATGTGCATGTGCAAACAGCCCGTATGAGGGACTCATTAACATCCCAGCTCCCTGAAGAGACATGATAGGTCAAAGACTGACAGCACACTACGGGAAGACAGGGGCAGATCGTAGGAAGACAGGAACAGACGGCCTGTATCAGCTCCTGTACTCGCTTATCAGAGGTCTGGCAGGCCGGCGGTCTCCCTGCATGATTAAACAGAGCCTGTCTTGAAGTATGAGGGGCAGATAACCGGCGGGACGTTTGCTGAGCGTCCCGCAGACCCCAAACGTGCAGTTCCGGAGAAGCAGGTTAGATCCCAGCGTGCATCCTCCACAGGGAACAGAAGGAATTGTGTGTGTGTGTGTGTGTCCTCAGCTAGATTAGTTATTAGTTATCAGTAGTGCCTTCTGACCGACTTCTACAACTGAGAATTACTTCAATAAAATAGAACAACTTGTGAAGAAAGAATGGGTTACAGAGAAGGCGCATGCTGGGTAAATTGTGACACTTCAGAATGCTTGGCAAAGGAGTCAACAGATGCAGACGTGCAGTGAGTGGATGAGCTCTCAATTTAAAAGATGGAAGAATTACAATTAGATCAAAAGAGAGAAGTGGGCAGCAAGCAGAAAGAGGCAGTGCAAACAGAAGCAGGGGAAAGATAAGGGCAGAGCTGTCACACTGGTAACACACTGACAAGAAACAGATTCCTTTTTGAAAGGAACATTTGATCCAATTGAGAAACCTGAGCCAGGAGGCTGATTAAAAGTAGAGCTGCATGATCTATCGAATTCTGAAAAATACTGCAAATCTCGATAAGCTTATCATCAGGGTTGTGATATGCATTGCGATATGAAATTAAACCCATTAATGGGAATGTGGATAAAAATCTGAGTGAGCCATGTCTTCTGACGTGTGTGAAGCGATGACATCATATGCATAATTTGTAGAACTTCTTTTAACTTGACACAGTGCCTTAAAAAGACATTGCTAGTGGTGCAAAAAGCTAAAAAGTAAGTGAAATACACTGCAACTGTCCATCTAGTGCAAGTTTACATAGATAATTAAAAAATAGCACATGAAAAATAGATGAAAAAGCATGACCTTTGTGAAAGGCTCTAATTGTGTTAGCTTAAAATGAGTTGCAAAAAGAAGATCTATAAGATCTGAAGATCTTCATTAAGTCCAAGCACAATGGCCCTCATTTATCATTCTTGCGTAGAAACGGGCGTATATATTGGCGTAAGATTATGCTTACACTCCTCTCATCGCCTGATTTATGAAGCTGTGCGTACCTTTGAAATCCAGGTGTACGCAATACCTGCCCTTGATAAATGCCGCGGCTGAAAACGATCGTCATTTGAATAACACGCCCCTATATATTCAAGTCTCCGCTCCCCCCACGCCCTCATTTTACGCCATGGACACACGGAAGACGGCAAAGAAGAGGAACTTCTTTGAGAAAGAGAAAGCGAAACCAGGGAAGTGGAAAGAAACTTTGAAAGAAAAATTGTTTTCTAGATTTTTATTATTTATGACGCTTATTGTTATTTAGAAGAAGAATGTCGTTATTATTATTATTTGTATTATTATTATTATTATTATTATTATTTAAGAAGAAGAATGTCATTTTTATTATTTTGTCAGTCTGAATTATTTTTTTGGTCATTGAAAGCCTTTCATTACTAAACCCAGTCCGTGCAAACCCTGGCCTAACCATCGTTTCAAAGAATAGTACAACGGCGAGCGCGTCGAGTATAAACGCCTCGTCCGTTTGGGGAGGTGCGCGCGCAGTCTGCGGAGACTCACGCTGCGGAGCCAGGCGAAAGTATAAACAAGGCTTAAAACGTCAGGTAAAGCGCACAGGCTCGCAACTGAAGGAATACATATGCCTACAAATCAAATGCTTTGGTAAAATCACACAAATTAAACATTGAAGTCCATGTTGCACAAAAATAAACACTGAAGTTTATAATTACTATGTTGTTGTTTTTTTACAGTGGGTCATAATATATCATATCTTTTAGTTTGTCAGTGCGTTTTGTGGAGTTAGGAATTGTTTTTCTGCGCATTCCCGCACTCAAAACGTGCGTACACCACCTCCTGAGCTGGCGTAGGATTTGAGCGTGCCGTACGCCAACGTCCATATTGATAAATCTCAAAGTCACCGTGGTTTTGGGTGTACGCCAGGTGTACGCTGGAAATTTGGTGTACGCACTTTTGATAAATGAGGGCCAATGTGCTTGTAACGATAACCAGCTGGAGTGCCCTCGAGAGCCACCAGAGGGCGCTCCACAATAGACTAGGATCACTTCCTCATAAACTACATTTCCCATACTCACTGCCCGGACTCATCATCACTTATCACTGATCACATTCACCTGTACTTCATTCACTGATTGCATTCACCTGTGTCATCATCCTGTTAGTCTCAGTCTATTTATACCATGTTCATTCATTCACTCACCGTGAAGTCTTGTTTTAGTGTTACACTGCATTTCTGAGCATTCTCTTGGTTTTCGTGTCTCTTGGTTTTTGGATATCTTGCCCTGTTCCCTGGATTACTCTCTTGCCTCTGGTCCCTGGATTACTCTCTTGCCTCTGGTCCCTGCCTGTTTTGTTTGTTTGTTTCTTTGTTTGGACTGCCTATCTGTGTATGACCCTTGCCTGTACATTGGATTACGCCTCTGGATTGCCCTCAAATAAAGCTGCATTTGGATCTAAACCTTCGTGTCTCGGAGCAGTTCGTAACAGAAGACTTCGCCAACATAGATCCAGCAGCTATGACCTCCAGGAATCCAACAGTACAGATCTCGCCTGATCTTCCCAGCATGAGCCGGGAGTTCGCTGGACAGATCGCGGCCTTGGCCCTGGATAGCCTCGATCTGTTCCAGTACACCTGGGGGTTTGTTCCTCTCGCTGCCTCTTGCTCTCTGGGTGACGAGGCAATTAAGTTGTGTTACCGGCTGGGGGCTAAGGAGGTCGACCCGAGGGAGCTCCCCGATCTCTCCGGTCTGGATTGGAGAGAGGCACTCTCCAGATGTCTGGAGAGCTTCCTTCCGTGGCACGCCATGTCACCGTCTGCACTTCACAGTCCTGGTCCTGTCCAGCTCAGAGCCCTCTTCATCGCTGGTCCTGCCCAGTTCAGAGTCCTCTTCGCCGCTGGTCCTGCCCAGCTCAGAGCCCTCTTCATCGCTGGTCCTGCCCAGTTCAGAGTCCTCTTCGCCGCTGGTCCAACCCAGCTCCAAGCCCTCGCCACCGCTGGTCCCGTCAAGCTCAGAGCACGCTGATCCTGATCCAGAGACGGAGCTTCACGTCACTTCTGCCGACCCAGAGACGGAGCTTCACGTCACTTCTGCCGACCCAGAGACGGAGCTTCACGTCACTTCTGCCGACCCAGAGACGGAGCTTCACGTCACTTCTGCCGACCCAGAGACTGAGCTTCACGTCACTTCTGCCGACCCAGAGACTGAGCTTCACGTCACGTCAGCCGATCCAGAGACTGAGCTTCACGTCAAATCCGCCCGTCAAGAGTCTTGTCCCGCCGAGACTGAATCTGTTCCTGAGCCTGAATCTGTTCCTCTTCCTCTTTCTGCGCCTGTGTCTTTGGACAAGATGGCCGACTCCACGCCTGTGTCTTTGGACAAGATGGCCGACTCCACGCCTGTGTCTTCGGACAAGATGGCCGACTCCACGCCTGTGTCTTCGGACAAGATGGCCGACTCCACGCCTGTGTCTTCGGACAAGATGGTCGACTCCACGCCTGTGTCTTCGGACAAGATGGCCGACTCCACGCCTGTGTCTTCGGACAAGATGGCCGACTCCACGCCTGTGTCTTCGGACAAGATGGCCGACTCCACGCCTGTGTCTACGGACAGGATGGCCGACTCCACGCCTGTGTCTCCGGACAAGATGGCCTCCGCCGAGCCAGTGTCTCCGGACAAGATGGCCTCCGCCGAGCCAGTGTCTTCGGACAAGATGGCCGCCGCTCAGCCGGTGTCTGTTCCTCAGCTGGTGTCTGTTCCTCAGCCGGTGTCTGTTCCTTTCCCTGAGCCGGTGTCTGTTCCTGAGCCGGTGTCTGTTCCTGTTCCTGTTCCGGTGTCTGTTCTTGTCTCTGAGCCGGTGTCTGTTCCTGTCCCTGTGTCTGTTCCGGTTCCTGAGCCGGTGTCTGTTCCTGTGCCATGGTCGCCTCCCTGGCCGCCTGAAGGGTCGTCTCCTCCCTGGCCGCCTGAAGGGTCGTCTCCTGCCTGGCCGCCTGCACAGCCTGCTCCGCCCTGGCCGCCTGCACAGCCTGATCCGCCCTGGTCGCCTGCACTGCCTGCTCCGCCCTGGTCTCCCGTATTACCGCAGTCTCAAGGTCCTCTTCCGCTCCAGGGACCTGGCCCTCCATCCCGCCCCCGGATCCGCCTCCGGGCCACCTCCCACCTGGACAGTTTTGGAGCGTCTGGAAGCCGCTCTTTGGGGAGGGGCTATGTAACGATAACCAGCTGGAGTGCCCTCGAGAGCCACCAGAGGGCGCTCCACAATAGACTAGGATCACTTCCTCATAAATTACATTTCCCATACTCACTGCCCGGACTCATCATCACTGATCACATTCACCTGTACCTCATTCACTGATTGCATTCACCTGTGTCATCATCCTGTTAGTCTGTCTATTTATACCATGTTCATTCATTCACTCACCGCGAAGTCTTGTTTTAGTGTTACACTGCATTTCTGAGCATTCTCTTGGTTTTCTTGTCTCTTGGTTTTTGGATATCTTGCCCTGTTCCCTGGATTACTCTCTTGCCTCTGGTCCCTGGATTACTCTCTTGCCTCTGGTCCCTGCCTGTTTTGTTTGTTTGTTTGTTTTCTTTGTTTGGACTGCCTATCTGTGTATGACCCTTGCCTGTACATTGGATTACGCCTCTGGATTGCCCTCAAATAAAGCTGCATTTGGATCTAAACCTTCGTGTCTCGGAGCAGTTCGTAACAGTGCTATATGGCTAATGGTTAGAGATGGGAGGATTGATCCTAAAGTATTGATACTGATGTTGTAACGAAAGGATTGATCCTCAAGCAAAAATATAGATCCTAAGGTGTGTTTTTAACCAGTAATTTTAAATTCAGTGCATAAAAAATAAGCTTCTAAGTTGAAAAATAAACTGTTAGCAAATAATTGTGTAGGTTACAACTATTTCTCCTACTCATCTGAATATACGCAGTTATTTCGAGAGTTATTTCACAATAAACAAATTAAAAGTGTACACATTTTAAAGGTTTGACGTCAGTAAGATTTTTTTTTATGATTCAGCAACAGTGTTACTGTTAAAACAGTCACTGTGTTAACGGACTTATTCAAACCGGTCAATGGACCGTTCGATCACTGAGCGAGTTCTTCTGTGTCTGTCATTATAACTGTCTATGTTGCTAAGCCATCTGCTTAGACGGAGTCATGTGCGCATCAATTATGTATTTATTATTTATTTCAGTGCTTAACTCCATGAATGAGAGTGGCATATTTAAATCTAAATGTGTATATCAGATGTAAAACAGAGTTTAAATAATTCTGTTTAATTGAGTACTTCGCTCACTCCAGTAAAAGTGTGCGTACACACAGTTATTTAACCTGTTAAGCTGCAACGCCACTTTTGAAAAATCCCCAGAAATGACATACCCAAACTGAAACAGATACAGTTCATGAACCCTTTGTACTAAAAGCACAAGTATGATCTCGTTTGAAAGCTGACACCTGGCAGTTTATTGTAAATGTAGAATTAATTATTGTCGTAATGACAAAAATTGTTATAAATAGCTTCAAAGTTTTGTAAAGTTATTAGAAATTATTTTTTATGAAACATCCTCATGAAAATAAAATTGAAGTTGGCACTGGAGCAATCTAGAAATGCACTACAGCTAAAGCCACATGTCTAAACATTTTATGTTTAAAATCTGAAGATAATAAGCCCAAAACTCTGTATTTAGTTAAATGTTTTTCAAGACCATGTCATGTGACTAACAGTTAGGGCTAGCTAGCATGTTAGCTTAGCACACCATCAATACACGACAATATATGAGATTAAAACCATGTTTATGCTCAAAACGTACTTTATAACTCAAGCCGAATGTTTTAAATAATCTTCTGTGATCTAATTTAGCTTCAGATAAAAAAATCAGACAGAAAATATATTATTTGATAGTATTATGCACAATGATGAAATCTATATAGATTAGCATTACATTATAAATATAATATATTATTATGAAAATACCTGGCATGGCTTGAAGAACACAGGCAAATCAGATATCATTGCAATCATGTTTATTGTCTTCAAAACATCTGTATCTGCATTTTACAGCGCGAACTCTGTAGCTTTGTGTGTGTTCGAGGCTTCCTGGAATGTCACATGATCATGGCTCTTCTTCATGTTTCATATATGGACTATATTACTGTGCATATAGCGCCCTCAGGCTATTGGTATGAATTGAAAACACTGTGAATTAGAATACCAAACGCTCATAAAGATTACATTGACGCATTTGGGTATAAATTCAATAAATATTATTCCTGTCTATAGAAATATGATGTAAATCTAAAAGAATCTATCAATATTTCTCCAAATCTGCACATTTTTGAGCTAAAGCCCTGAGGGACGTTGTTTTGTGTATCGCTGTCATGACGACAGCACGGGAGTTTTTTATGAATGAAAGCGGCTGACGCGCATAATTCATATTAAAGGTATCGACTCATTTTTTCATTTCATAACTCCTGACACAAATTAAGACATAACTGTCACTATGAGTTTCTCAGAATACAATAGTGGTCAAATACTGAAACTTGAGTCTTATATCTTTTTAATGATGTATAGTTTGTCAAGGTATAACATTAAATCTGATAGTAATTTTGAATTAAATAAATAAAAAAACGCTTCAGTGCGCCGACGCACTGGTGAAGCTTAACAGGTTAAATTGATAGTTAAAAGTTCAAATGGATCATGTTATGTTCTGTAAATTGTTGTTAATATCTCTGTCAAAAAATGTGCAAAAGTTTTACCTTTGGGGGTACAACAACAGCATGTCACTGGCAGGCCTTTACACAAATTAACCATGGTTTTACAACAATAATTACAGTGTGACTTTTGTATTTGTAGTAAAACTCCAGTGACCAGAAATGTACCATGGTTACCAATACAGGAACCATATTTTATCCATGATATTTGTGGTAAAAACCATGGTAATAATAAAAAACGTCTCAGGTTACGACTGTAACCATAGTTCCCCGAGAAAGGGAACGAGACGATGCGTCGATAACGCTTTGGGAACGCCCCCGGCGTGAATGCGTCTGAAGCATCTATGTCAACTAGTCCAATGGAATGAATGAAATGCGCGTCACGGGCGGGTGACGTCATGACCAGGAAGCTATAAAAGCGCATCCGGTGAAACCGGCTTTAGCTTCGAAATTTGCCGAAGCAAGTCGATCACAGGAATGCAGGAAGTATGGCAGGGCGACGCATTGTCTCGTTCCCTTTCTCAGGGAACTATGGTTACAGTCGTAACCTGAGACGTTCCCTTTCGAG
This sequence comes from Squalius cephalus, assembly GCF_949319135.1. Taxonomy (NCBI): domain Eukaryota; kingdom Metazoa; phylum Chordata; class Actinopteri; order Cypriniformes; family Leuciscidae; genus Squalius; species Squalius cephalus. Next base: position 10,643,329 of record NC_137143.1, read on the forward strand.
GGAACTCGCGATGCGTCGATAACGCTTTGGGAACGAGAATACCCAAACCGCCAGAATTCCAAAAGCCTGAGTGTAAGCCTGATGTCAAAGACACACTAAGCACTAAGCACCTGAGACCCTGGGGCAGCATCCAGGTCCAGGCTATAGAACCTGACAAATGTGAGCGGAGAGGACCAGCCCGCCGCATCACAAACGTCTTGAAGAGAAACTCCGGATAATAAGGCTTTAGAAGCCGCCATACCTCTCGTGCAATGAGCTCTGACCTCCAAAGGGCAAGGCTGGCCAGATGACTCATAGGCAAGAGAAATAGCCTCGACTATCCACTTACTCACTGTCTGCTTAGAGGCAGGCAGACCCTTCTTGGGTGGTCCAAAACAGACAAACAATTGATCGGACTTCCTCCATGGAGAAGACCGATGAACATAAGTATCCAGTGCTCGCACTGGACACAAAAGGTTCAGCTTTTCCTGGTCCGAAGAAGTAAAAGGCGGAGGACAGAAAGCCTGAAGCACGATAGGCCTCGGAATAATGGTTGGCACCTTAGGGACATAACCCTGTTTAGGATACAGGAATGCCTTGACCATCCCTGGTGTGAATTCAAGGCAGGTGGGAGAAACCGAAAGGGCCTGAAGATCTCCGACTCTTTTGAGGGACGAAATGGCTAGTAGAAAAACCGTCTTAAAGGTCAGAAATTTCTCAGAGACCGACTCTAAGGGCTCAAACGGAGCCCCAGATAGGCCCTCTAGTACCAATGCCAAGTCCCAAGCCGGCATCCTAGTGCGTATCGCAGGCCTCAGCCTCAAGGTGCCACGAAGGAAACGAGTAATCAGGGGGTCTCGACCCAACGATATACCACCCACGGGGACGTGAAAAGCCGCAATGGCTGCCACGTAAACTTTTAAGGTGGAATGACATAAACCTGATGAAAAGCGATCCTGCAGAAACTCCAGTACTGCGTTTACTGAACAGTTAACTGGGTCCCACTGACGCTGGTGACACCAATAAGTGAAGACTCTCCATTTTAAAGAGTACAATTTCCTCGTAGCGGGAGCTCTGGAGCTTAGAATGGTCTCAACAACCCCGGTTGAAAGACCACTCTCTATGAGTTGGGCCCCCTCAGAGGCCAAACCCAAAGTTTCCAAATCTCTGGTCGGGGGTGGAATATTGTGCCCCCGGCCTGAGACAGAAGGTCTCTCCTGATCGGTAACTCCAAGGGAGGACCGTCTAAGAGATGAATCAGGTCCGCAAACCAGATTCGACTCGGCCAACGTGGTGCTACTAGCAATAGGCTTATTCCGTGCTGACGAACTCGCTCCAGAACTCCTGGGAGCAGAGCAACAGGGGGAAAGGCGTACAGACGTAGCCTCGGCCACGTCTGCACCATAGCATCCAGCCCCAGGGGGGCTGGGTGGGTAAGGGAGAACCAGAGTGGACAGTGCGTCGTATGCTGAGACGCGAACAGATCCACTTCGGCCTTGCCGAAAAACTCCCATATCTTCTCCACCACCTCGGGGTGAAGTCTCCAGTCCCCTGGCCTCAGCTCCTGCCTCGACAGGACGTCTGCTCCGATATTCTGGCCCCCTGGAATATACACTGCCCTCAGAGAGAGTATTTTCCCCAGGGACCATAGGAGGATCTGGTGTGCCAATTTGCATAGTGGACGCGAACGCAGACCCCCCTGACAATTTATATAAGAGACCACCGATGTGTTGTCTTTCCGGACAAGCACATGGTGATCCCTCAGGTCTGGAAGGAAATGTCTCAATGCGTTGAAGACGGCCATCATCTCCAGGCAATTTATGTGCCAGGAGAGATGATGACTCCTCCACAGACCCTGAGCTGAGCGGCCTTCCATCACCGCTCCCCAGCAGGTGAGGGAAGCATCTGTCGAGATTGCAACTCGATGGCAAAGAGCTCCCAACACCGGACCCTGGGACAGGAACCAATGCTTCCTCCATATAACCAAAGCGCGGAGACACCGCCGCGTGACCTTGATCATACGAAGTGGGTTTCCCCTCGGAGAGAACCCTCTGGTCCTGAGCCACCACTGCAAAGGTCTCATGTACAGCAGGCCAAAAGGTATCACGTTGGACGTCGCTGCCATTAGCTCTAACAGTCTCTCGAACTGTTTCACAGTGCGTGACTGGCCTAGCTTTAGCTCTTTCATGGCTGTCAGGATAGCAGCTACACGAACGGGCGATAGATTGGCTCGCATCGTGACTGAATCCCATACCACACCCAGAAAAGTGGTCCTCTGTAATGGAGATAGCACACTCTTCTTGGCGTTGAGCCTCAACCCCAATCTCTGCATATGTGCGAGGACGACATCTCGATGCCGAACCGCTAACTGTTCTGACTCTGCTAGAATCAACCAGTCGTCTATGTAATTCAGAATACGTATGCCCTGCAGCCTGAGCGGGGCCAGAGCTGCATCTACGCACTTGGTGAATGTGCGGGGTGATAAAGCTAGACCGAATGGAAGTACCCGATACTGGTATTCTTTGCCCCCAAAAGAAAACCTCAGGAACTTCCTGTGCTGAGGGAGGATGGAGACATGGAAGTAAGCGTCTTTCAGATCTATCGTGACAAACCAGTCCTCGGATCTGATTTGAGTCACGATCTGTTTGAGTGTCAGCATCTTGAACTTGAGTTTTTGAACTGTCCGATTCAACAGACGAAGATCTAAAATGGGACGCAACCCCCCATCCTTTTTTGGAACGATGAAATAGCGGCTGTAAAAACCCGATTCTCTGTCGGGTGAATACACCTGCTCTATCGCTTCTTTTGCCAGAAGAGCTTTCACCTCTTGCTCCATCACCAGAGCCTGCTCGGGGTGTACCAGCGTGGGCAACACCCCGTTGTAGCGTGGAGGACGAGAACCGAACTGGATTCTGTATCCTTTCTCTACTATATGCAGGACCCATAGAGAAATATTTGGCAGTTTCTTCCACTCTGTCAGAAAATCTACTAAGGGAACCAGCCTCTCGAGGCTGGCCTCTGGTGTAATTGAGACACTCGGCCCGGGGGCCTGAAACATACCGGCAGGAACCACCCGAACTGAATGTTTTTGAACCCCCCTCAGAAGGCTCATATCTGGCGTAATGTCGAGTTGACATTGCGCCAGACGATCGCTGGGAACCACTGCGCCCCGAGACCAAGGGTGCGGGGTTGGCAGAATGGCTCCCTGAGGACACCGAGGTGGAGCGGACACCGTATGCTGAGGTGTGATCCGCTCCACCCCGGGTGGGGCTGCCCTCATGGGTCTGACTCCATAGGAGTCAGGACCTTTTCTTTTGAGCCGAAGCCTTCTTAGCCTGAAGTACGGTCCTCAGATCCGGCTTCTTCTTTGAAGGCTTCGGCTGAGAGTGCTGCGTCTGCTTCCAGTGTTTCTGTGGCGGAGCATGAGACGCAACACTCTCTTTCTGCTGTGCTCTGTATGAGGAGCTTGACGGCTGGGACTGCTCACGCCCAGCAGCCCCAGGGGGTTGGACACGGCGAGGGAGAAATCTCTTAAATGCCTCTGACTGTTTCTTAGCCTCCTGGAATCTTTCCACAACAGAATTAACAGCCTCACCGAAGAGACCAGAGGGATCAATAGGTGCATCTAACAGAAAAGCACAATCTTTTTCTTTTATTTCTGCCAAGTTTAACCAAAGATGCCTCTCAGTGGCTACAAGGGCTGCCATAGACCGCCCAATTGCTCTGGCGGTCTCCTTAGTAGCCCTGAGAGACAAATCCGTGGCCCGACGAAGTTCTCGAACCTCATCGGGCCCCACCCCCTCACTTCTGTCCAAATCCCCCAGCAGATCAGCCTGATAAGCCTGGAGCACTGCCATAGTGTGTAGACATGCTCCAGCCTGACCTGCTGCCGTATATGCTTTGCCCACGAGAGATGATGTAGTTTTCAGAGGCTTTGTGGGCAAAGCTGAGGCCTTCAGGGACGATGCTGTACCAGGCGACAGATAGCTCACGAGCGTCTGTTCAGCCTGGGGCATCGACCCATAACCATATTCTCTCAGCCCCCTAATATCTGAATAAACGTGAACATGGGGACTATAGAGACGAGAGGAATATGGTTTATTCCAAGATCTAGACAGCTCACTGTGCAGATCTGGAAAAAATGGAAGGCCTCGTGGTGGAAATGATTTAATAGATGGAAGGAAACGCTCATCTAGTTTGCTTTTAGGACGAGCGTCCCTTTTCTCGGCTGGCCATTCAATATGAAACTTTTCAACAGCGCGAGTAATCACATCCACCAACTCCTCATACGCTGGAGAAGAGGACTGTGAATCCTCTTCCCTTATTGTAGTGCTTTTGCTTTCACTGCCAACGCTCAGCACATCTAACTCCTCGGAGCTAGAGCACTGAAGCATTGGGCTCTCTTCCCGGGCGGAAGAAGCCGCAGCGCGGGCTTCCGACACCGGAGAGAGAGCGCTGGATCCCCCAGGACAGGAAGGAGATAAGGTCCTCGGACCCGTCTCCAACCCTTCTGAGAGATCCTTTTGCGATCCCCAGGAATGCATTCTCCGCGCTGCCTCAGCAGCAGCGGGTCCTGCACCCGGAGGATCGCGAGGCTGACCACTTTCCTCAAAAAGTGCCAGCCGGGAGCGGAGTGTGCGGAGAGGGAGCCGCTCGCAATGCTGGCAATCACCCCCCTCGAAGGCTGACACCGCATGCTCCACTCCCAAACAAATGACACAAAGCTCGTGTGTATCCTCACCCGTTAAATAACGCGGGCAAGGAGGGGCACAGAGTTTGAACATTTGCTTTTCCATTTTCTCAAATACAGACAACAGTAAATAAGACAGACAGAGTACACAGATCGCTTGCTGAGGCAACAGAAGCTAAAGCCGGTTTCACCGGATGCGCTTTTATAGCTTCCTGGTCATGACGTCACCCGCCCGTGACGCGCATTTCATTCATTCCATTGGACTAGTCGACATAGATGCTTCAGACGCATTCACGCCGGGGGCGTTCCCAAAGCGTTATCGACGCATCGCGAGTTCCCTCGAAAGGGAACATGGTTACTGAAATTTCACTTGTGTAACACCATGGTTATTTTTCATAAGGTATCCTCAAAGGTTCACCTTGTATCTTATCTACCCTTAAAGGGTGCATACTTGTATCATTTTGTCAGGGTCCTGTCCTGGGAGCCTTCTCTGTTTTGTCTCTGTTTAACCTTCTGGGGTCGACAAACGCGCCCGCGCGTTTTGCTGGATTTTCTTCACATAGTAGCACAATAAACTTAAGTTTCTCCGTCATTTATGGTCATACAGAAAAAAGAAATATGAAAAAAGAATCTGTGATATTTCTACTTTTGTATGTGTCCACTTACAATCGAATCAAAATATTGTGCTTTTGTAAAATAAAGAATAATAAACAGGGTGTGCTTTCTGCCTCCTCGTCACGGTGAACTTTTTTTTCTTGAGCACGTCTATAAATTGAAACAAAACTCAGCGAATACTTGTCACACATTTATGAGCCATATACCTTTATAAACATTTAAGCAGAGGTGGGTAGAGTACCCAAAAACTGTACTCAAGTAAAAGTACAAGTACTTATAGAAATATTTACTCAAAGTAAAAGTAAAAGTAATAATCTTAATAGTTACTTGAGTATAGAGTATCCAATGAAAAAACTACTCAAGTAGCGAGTAACTTTCATATAGGCCTATATATATATATATATATATATATATGAAGACTTCAGATGCAAAAGCCTCTGAGTGCCATCTGAAACTTTCTTCTAAAACAAGCATTTTTATCAAGCTCGTATATTTAAGTTCAGTAATTTCACTTTAATGACAATTAATAGGTACTTTTCATTGCCATTTAAGTGAAATAACTGAACATAAACATACAAGCTTGATAAAAATGCTCTTTTAGAAGAAAATTTCAGATGGTACTTATAGGCTTTTGCATCTGAAGTCATCATATAAAATGATATTATTTAGATTTTTTTTTATTTAAATGACTATCGTTTTCATAAGTAGATTGGCTCTCTTTGCAACAAAAAGTAAAATCTGTAGCCCGAAAAAGAAAATCATTGCCTGTCCTTTAGTTTGTATAATAGTAACTTATACAACTACATTTGGATTATTAGACAATGTCGAAATAAAGTGAATCTGCAGAGTGTTGCATTCAAAGCATGTAATTGACACAGAGAAGAAAGAGTTAAAACTCTTCACATGTGCTCACGCTCATGACTGCTACTGAATATCTGACCACAAAAAAAAAAAAAAAAGTACATCGACGGATCTTCTTCTGTCGGTTCTCCAAAATATAATCAAATGTATACTGTATTTCTGCAAGCATGTTTAAACTGGTTAACTCAACTGTGTCGACGGCAGGCAAGGCATTCGTTTTCAAGCCGAGTTCGCACGCCACTGCGCAACAATACACACAAACTACCGCGGGATGGCGGGTGTTCATAAACTGTGAACAATGGTAGCTTATTTAATGTATAAATTAATGTATATGTCCAAAAAACGGGTAATGTCATACTTTCTAGTAGTGCTATCATGGCGTAATAATCTGTTTGGTTGTAAAATGTATTACCTGAGTGAAATGAAATCGAATATATCGTCCTGTGGAATCATTCATTCACAGACAGCTTACGAAGATGTTCAACTAATAAAGATCTTCATCGCTGGCAAATATATGATGCATTGGAAGATTTGCTCTCACTTGACTGTACTGTACGGTCCACTGCCACTTCATCCAACGCTCTTGATGTGCTTAAATCTTCCTGTTACGACTCCGAGTCGAGTGTGAATTGAAATCGTTTCAGACGATTCAGTGCGTGCAGGAACTGAACAGAATCAGGAACTGAATCATTCAAACTGATTCGCGAACCGATTTAGACAGATCTGCCAACTTGTTTGATGAAGTCTTTGAACAGAATCGACTCAAAAGAGTGATTCATTTGTGAATTGAGCATCGCTCAAGCCCAGAAAAAAGATACATTGCACTTACGCATTTAACAACACATATTGCATTAAAATAAAGTAACGAGAGGAACGTCGCCCAACGTAACGAAGTAAAAGTACAGTTTTTTCATTAGAAATGTACTCGAGTAAAAGTAATAAGTACCCACATTCAAATCTACTCTTAAAAGTACAATTTTTCCAAAAAAATACTCAAGTAAATGTAACGAAGTAAATGTCGTTACCCACCTCTGCATTTAAGTGTGTACTTTTAAATGATTGGATTCAAACTGAAAACAAATATTCTCTGTTTAAGTAATTTGTATAAAACCAACAAGATGTCCAGCTAATTATTTTTAATTTGACCACGCCCACACGCGCAAAAGAGATTCACATGCAAATCTCCACATGGAACGCGATCGCGCTCATTAGCCTACCTCAAAAAACAAAACACCACACTTCATCAGTCTCTGCTTTTCGTCGAGTTTGAAAGACGTGCCGTGAACTTACATTGGATTTACCCCAGAAGAAGAAGAACGTGATTTGAAGACAAGAAAGATGTAAGGTAAGAAATTCTTAATTATTAGTTCATGTTATTGTTGCATAAACTTCACATTGCAGTTGAACTGTTGCTAGATACATGGTGAATATTATAATATTTAGACCCGTGTTTACTGTTACTGTGTTTGTGGATATCTGCTCAAATGTAGATATGTATAATATGGTAACCATAATGTTTCATATTTTGGAGCGAGCTCTGGTTTTGAATGTATCACGATCGCGTTTGAAACGATCGCATTTGAAAAGCAAAACGCACCAAACAAAGGTTTCATGTTTTTACTATTATCTCATTTCATATCATCATAACGAATGGAAACATTTGAAGTAACATATGATAATCAATATATTTTTCTCTAGCGTAGTTGTTACTGAAATCTTTTGGAAGATTTATAATCAGTATGGGTTTCATGACCTTATTTCAGTGACAATTTTTTTTTTTGTATTTTCACAAACCACGCATAAATGTCATTATCTCAAAACTACAAACTTTTACATACATGCTGCTGATATATTATTGTAGCAGAGTTTGTGCTGAATACAGTGTAATCAGACTTTAGCCATGAAAATGTCACAAGTAACAGAAATAAGCACAAATGTCAGAGCATGTCAGAACACCTCCAGGCCCAGAAAACAGCTCAGACCCCAGAGGGTTAATGTTTCTTTGTTTGTCTTGTGCTTGAGGACATGACACTGTCTTTGTTTGTGTTGGGCATGTGCTCCTCTCGTCCCACCTCCTTATTTCCCGTTACCATGCCCTCTTTTTAAGTCCTTGTCTAGTTCTCGTTTTCTTGATTGTGTTCACCTGTTCTTCATGTTCTCCTCTCCCTTTATATTGTGCTCCTTTCCCTCATGTCTTTGCTGGTTTGTTTTGTGTGCCTTGTCTGCATTCTTTGTATGCATTTTAGCTTGCCTGTTTCTACGGGTCTTATTAGACACCGCTACATTTTGTCTTTCCTGCCAGTCTAGGTTTGTATTTTCTTTCTTTTTTCTTTTGATGTTTCAATTTTTTTACTCTAGTCAAGCTCCAGTCTTTGTTTTAGCTCTAGTTCTCCCAAGCCTTATTTTTAAGTTCTCTCTTGATTTTGATTTTGTTGCTATCTAGTCTATTATTTTATTTTCTCTCTAGTTCCCTGAAAGATTGCAGTCTTGTTTTTTTTTATTCTTTTGTTTGCAGTTCCAATTTTTTTGTTTATTTATTAGGGCCCGAGCACCGATGGTGTGAGGACCCTCTGGGAATTGCTCTGTTTATTATTATTATTAGGGCCCAAGCCCTGAAAGGGCGAAGGCCCTATTGTTTTCGGTAGGATTATTGTTTATTATTATTAGGGCCCAAGCCCTGAAAGGGCGAAGGCCCTATTGTTTCCGGTAGGATTATTATTATTATTTTTTTTATTTTATTTTATTTTTTTTTTTGCCTTTTTGCCACTTTTGGGGCCCTTAACATGCTCAAAAACTCTTGAAATTTTGCACACACGTCAGAACCCGCGGCCATCAGGGCCGGACTGAAGCTGGTACCCGGGCGTGGCAGGGGGGCTCGACAGCGCCCCCTGGAATGGTGTCCGAAAAATTGGTCCATAAATCAAACACGCTTGCATGTAATAATATGAAACTCGGTACACATATATATCTCATCGGGCCGAACAACTTTCGTGCTCTAAGTTTTACAAAAGCCCAACAGGAAGTCAACTATTATGGGTTGTTTGAAAAACGCATCCTCTGGAATTTGAAATACTCGTCCAATCGCAACCAAACTCGGTGTGCATGAACACAAGACATTGAGGATGCTAAATTGCGGACGGATTTTTGATATCTCAAACGGTTTGGCCGTGGCGAGGAAACGAATTTATGGCGAGAAAAGAGAAACAGGAAGGGTGTTATAACTTCTGCATACATTGACTGATCTTGATAAAACGTCAGCAGTGTGTTCGTGGTAAAAGGCCGATCACATGGATGTGACAATTGTGAGTCAAAGTTATAGCGCCACCAACTGGCAGCAGGAAGTGTGTCACTTTCAAAATGCTTTGAAATCACCCTCTTATTTTTACCCGATTTGCTTCAAACTTTATATGTATAATGTAGACACACGGCAGATGTAGACCTGTGAAAGGATTATTGATATCTTAGATACTGTTGCCGTGGCAACGCATCAAACTTTAATTTTCTTTTTGGATGCTTTTGAGACTTTTAAGATGCTTGAAATTGGATGAAACTCGACAGACACATCACATTTATTAGCCAGTAGACATGTGCAAAGTTTCAGAAACGGGCGTGGTGAGGGGCTCAGTAGCGCCACCTTTAGTCAAAAATGGGGGCTTAGTTTTACATAGAGTCTTAAAACTTGGTATGTATATTGTTCTCATCGAGCCGGACAACTTTCTAATTTACATTCATTACCTCCGACCAATAGGAAGTCAGTTATTTTGATTTGAATGTGGATTTTCTCCCTCTCTCTCTCTCTGACCCTGCGTCTCTGTGTGTGTGTGGGGTGGGGGGGGGGGGTGTCTTTTGAGTTTAAATCTTGTTTTTCAAGGTTTCAGGGGCTTTTGGGGCCATTAACGTGCTCGAAAACTCTTGAAACTTTGCACACAGGTCAGAACCCACGGCCATGAGGGCCGGGCTGAAGCTGGTACCCGGGCGTGGATGAACGTTTGGGCGTGGATGAAGGTACACGCTTGCATGAATTAATATGAAACTCGGTACACATATAGATCTCATCGTGCCGAACAACTTTCCCCTGGTCAAGTTTTACGCCAGCCCAACAGGAAGTCGGCTATTATGGGTTGTTTGGAAAACGCTTGCTGTGGAATGTGAAATACTCCTCCTAGAAAATTCACTGTGTCCCCTCCAAACTCGGTGTGCATGTAGTCAAGACTTTGAGGATGCTAAATTGCGGACGGATTTTTTATATCTCGAACGGTTTGGCCGTGGCGAGGAATCGAATTTATGGCGAGAAAAGAGAAACACGAAGTGGAATAACTTCTGCATACATTAACTGATCTTGATGAAACTTCAGCAGTGTGTTCGTGGTAAGAGGCCAATCAGATGGATGTAACTATTGTGAGTCAAAGTTATAGCGCCACCAACTGGCAGCAGGAAGTGTGTCACTTTCAACATGCTTTTGACAAAAGTGGGGGGGTTAGTTTTAAATACAGTAAAAAAAAAATAGTTTGTATATTTTTCTCATCAAGCCGGACAACTTTCTAATTTACATTCATTAGCTCCAGCCATCAGGAAGTCAGATATTTTGGTCTGAATGTGGATTTTTTTGCAAAATCAGCCTCTGAATTTTTAGCCACTCCTCTTAAACTATTTATTTTATTCCCACCAAACTTTTTCAACATTATGAAAATACATTAAATATGCTAAATTGTGAACGGATAATAAATATCTCAAACGGTTTTGCTATGGCGAGGGATTAAAGTAATGTCCAAAAAGGAAACACTAAAAGCCTCAAATTTTCTAAAAATGTAATTATATACCATTTATTTATATATAAAAGTATACAAATATCACAACTAAACCCATTTTATTCTGTTTTTGCAATTCAAGAAGAATGAAAAAGTTAAAAACAGGCTATTTAGTGCTATTTGGTTAAACAAAAAAGCAAACATAGGGCTATACTGCCCTCTTGTGTCCAAAAGGACATCAAAATAGTATATAAAACTTTTTACCAGGTAGGCCAATATTGTATTTAAATATACATTTATTAGGTATGTGTCTGAGGATATTTTCCCACCGGTTAATCGACATGTGACACGAGCGGGTGCTTTTAAAACGCTAATATAAAAGTGAAAGAAAAATACAGACGTCCACACTGACATTGATAATGTTGCACACACACGTTGGAAAGAATGATGCTTTTAAACAACACTAAACCGCCATTAGGTGTCGCCAGGCATCCATCTTAATAAGCGAGTCATTGATTCATTCGTTCAAACGATTCGTTCGAATGAGTCGATCATGATTAAGACAGATGTTTATTGATCATTCAATCTTTGAGTCAACCGATTCGTTAAAAATGCTGAATCGTTCAGTTATGAGAAAACACGTGATGCGTGATGGTTCTGCTGTGATCTTTGTTTAACTATTTTTGCTGCTGAAACAGAACAAAAACAGTCAATATTGCATCTAAAATGTAAGTGACTTAACTGGAACTGTTTATTAACCTGTTGTATGAAATCAATGTCACAGTTTCAACTGTGATTGTATTCAGGAAATGACACTCGTCAAGTGAGGTTGCTTCACTGTATCATATGTTATAAAATATATAAAACCTCCATATTTGTCATTTTTATAGTCAGCAGGCCTATGTTGTTAACTGATTATTTTTAAAAATAAAATCTCAAACGGTTTTGCTATAGTGAGGGATTAAAGTAATGTCCACAAAGGAAACACTAAAAGCCTCATATATTCTAAAAATGTAATTATACACCATTTATTTCTGTATAAAACTATACAAATGTCACAACTAAACCCATTTTATTCTTTTTTTAAAAAGAATTTTATTCTAATTTTATTCTAAGTTTAAAAATACTAAATAATAATAAAAATAAAAAAATCAAGTCATTTATAGTGCTATACTGTCCTCTTGTGTTCAAAATCAGGTAGGCCTATTGTATCTATATAAAAATATACTAGGTATGTGACAGTGAGAATATTATAATAGTCTTAATAAAATATATTAATAAAATAGTCAACCTAACATATAAAAATTACACTGCTCTGTTTAAATAGTCAGTAGTACAATTTGTACCATTCACGGTAAGCACCGCTCCACTGTGATGTTTCCAAGCAAATTTTTGCGCGTATGAGGAGGATGATTTTTTCCGTCGATATTGGAACACAAATGAAGTACAAAGCCTATAATAAAGAATAGTTTAGCATCCAAATACATGGCACATGTTGAAACATTTTCATACTAATGAGAGGGTAACGTGAGCCCAACACTGCTTACTTTTGTTTTTATTTTTACATTACATTTAAAGGATTTGTTGTAGAATATTTTGAGTGTATCATAAAATCAGAATAAGGTAAGACAAGTAATATTTTCTGTCTTATATATATATATATATATATATATATATATTCTTGTTACACATATATATATATATATATATATAAATATAGCTGCGAGCAGCGATGGAGGGCCCAAGCCGGTGACACCGCCACCCCGGTGCCTTTAGTGTAACTAAAGGCACCAGGGTGGCGGTGCCACCGGCTTGGGCCCGCAATGGGCCCGGCTTGGGCCCGGCTTGGGCCCGCTTGGTCCATAAATCAGACACGCTTGCATGTAATAATATGAAACTCGGTACACATATAGATCTCATCGGGCCGAACAACTTTCGTACTTTTACTTTTTACGCCAGCCCAACAGGAAGTCGGCTATTATGGGTTGTTTTGAAACGCATGCTGTGGAATTTAATGTACTCCTCCTAGAGAATTCATCCAATCGCCTCCAAACTCGGTCAGCATGAAGTCAAGACATTGAGGATGCTAAATTGCGGACGGATTTTTGATATCTCAAACGGTTTGGCCGTGGCAAGGAAACGAATTTATGGCGAATAAGGGACACAGGAAGTGTGTTATAACTTCAGCATACATTATCTGATCTTGATGAAACTTCAGCAGTGTGTTCGTTGTAAGAGGCCGAACACAAGGATGTGACATTTGTGAGTCAAAGTTATAGCGCCACCAACTGGCAGCAGGAAGTGTGTCACTTTCAAAATGCTTTGAAATCACTCTCTTATTTTTACCCGATTTGCTTCAAACTTTATGTGTATAATGTAGACACACGGCAGATGTAGACCTGTGAAAGGATTATTGATATCTTAGATACTGTTGCCATGGCAACGCATCGAACTTTAATATTCTTTTCGGATGCTTTTGAGACTCTTAGCATGCTTGAAATTGGATGAATCTCGACAGACACATCACATTTATTAGCCAGTAGACGTGCAAAGTTTCAGAAACGGGCGTGGTGGAATGGCTCAGTAGCGCCACCTTTAGTCAAAAATGGGGGCTTAGTTTTTCCTAGAATAACAAAAATCGGTATGTATAATGTTCTCATCGAGCCGGACAACTTTATAATTTAGAGTTATTAGCTCCGACCAACTGGAAGTCAGATATTTTGGTTTGAATGTGATTTTTTGGAGAATTCTCTCTCTCTCTCTCGCTGTATCTGTGTCTCTGTGTGTGTGTGTGTGTGGGGTGTGGGGGTTTTGCCTGTTAGGAGAAAGTTGCTTTTATAATTGTTTTTCAAGGTTTCAGGGTCTTTTGGGGCCCTTAACGTGCTCGAAAACTCTTGAAACTTTGCACACAGGTCAGAACCTGCGGCCATCAGGGCCGGGCTGAAGCTGGTACCTGGGCGTGGCAGGGGGGCTCGACAGCGCCCCCTTGAACGGGGTCTGAAAACTTGGTCCATATATCAAACACGCTTGCATGAATTAATATGAAACTCGGTACACATATAGATCTCATCAGGCCGAACAACTTCCGCACTCTAAGTTATTAGCTCCGCCCAACAGAAGTCGGCTATTATGGGTTGTTTGAAAAACGCATGCTGTGGAATTTGATGTACTCCTCCTAGAGAATTCATCCAATCACCTCCAAACTCGGTCAGCATGAAGTCAAGACATTGAGGATGCTAAATTGCGGACGGATTTTTGATATCTCGAACGGTTTGGCCGTGGCGAGGACACAAATTTATGGCGAGAAAATAGAAACACGAAGTGGTATAACTTCTGCACACATTAACTGATCTTGATGAAACTTCAGCAGTGTGTTCGTGGTAAGAGGCCGATCAGATGGATGTAACTATTGTGAGTCAAAGTTATAGCGCCACCAACTGGCAGCAGGAAGTGTGTCACTTTCAAAATGTTTTTGACAAAAGTGGGGGGGTTACTTTTACCCACAGTTACAAAAATCAGTACCTATATTGTTCTCATCAAGTCGGACAACTTTCTAATTTACAGTCATTAGCTCCGACCAACAGGAAGTCAGATATTTAGGTCTGAATGTGGATTTTTTGGATATTTCAGACTCTGAGTTTTTACCTACTCCTCCTAAGGAACACGAGTAAAGTACAAATCCTATAATAAGGAATAGTTTAGCATCCAAATACATCACAAATGTTGAAACATTTTGATTCTAATGAGAGGATTACATGAGCCCAACACTGCTGACCTTCGTTTTTATTTTTACATTAAATTTAAAGGATTTGTTGTGGAATATTTTGAGTGTATCATAAAATCAGAATAAGGTAAGTCAAGTAATATTTTCTCTTTTATATATACTGTGTGTATATATATATATATATATATGAAGAGTTTCGTTGCAAAACGAGATATATCCATTTTGAGAAATGTTGGTTATTTGACATTATTATTTTATAAATTGTTTGTACATTAAACTATTACTTGAGCTCAGTGAAGGCCAGGGACACAATATTCTTCAAATCCACGATATTTTTAATTTAATTTTATGTCCATAAATAGTTCATAAATAAGTCAAAAACCATGCCAAAATGCAACATATTTATCTTAACATTGTCAAACATCTTAAATTGGTTAAAAAAAATACATCATAAATATATGGAATAGTATATACAAAGATTGATTAATAATAATAAGATTCTGAGTTAGTTTTGGCCAGAACATACACAACATAACATTTTTTTTTTTTTTTTTTTTTTTTTTTTTTTTTTTTTTTTTCAAAACGCTATATATCCACCATAGGCTATATTCTACTACTGTAATACCATTGAATAAATCTTTTGGATCATCAGTGGGAAAATTAACAATAATTTATCAATTAATCGTAAATAATATTCAAAAACATAATGCCATAATAAACATAATGTGACTATGGCATGTGCCAGTAATCCAGGGCAGTCCCTGAATGAAAAGGTCGGATAACAACGTACGGACGTCTGTGTGCTTGTGCTTCACATAGGGACAGTGGGCATTAAAAAAAAAAAAAAAAACCCATTGCGCTGCCTGGCTAGCTGAGCTGTCAGAGCAGACAAACTGCAGGATGTTTATCGTTTCAACCATCCTTAAACAGCTTCGGACTATTTGTGATTAGTTACAATTTAGATAAGTAAGATTAAGTTAGTTAGATAAACGACTTGTAGCTTGTTACAGAAAGAGTGGAGGCTCCTTCCACACCGCTGCTGAAAACCAAACCTGTATGATCAGATCCATAACGTTAGCTTGACTCTGAAGTGGGTCGCAACACCGGACGCGCAGCTCAGCGCCGCGCCGCGCCACGTCTAGGACAACTCTCACCTGAAAATCCGTTAGCATCAGCAATTTTCTGATTTCTGTAAATAAATTTAAAACTAAATGTATATTGCAGCACGGGGTTAAGTCCGTATATACATTAACTACGATTTGAGACACATAAATGTAAATTTAATATAAAACTATAAATGGCGCTGTGGCGCGGCAGGATTTTGAACACGGTCCTGAGCCGTTGCTGGGCGTCGCGGACAGACGCCGAAAGGCGCCGCCGGTGTGTGTACTCTCATAGAGAATAATGTGTTCGAATTTAAAAGACGTGGCGCTGCGCGGCAATGCGCGGCGCGGCGCTGAGCTGCGCGTCCGGTGTGCGACCCGCTTGACAGACAGCTTGATCAGTGACGTAGCCTACGTGACTGACAGCTCGCCGCCTACAGTATAAACAATTAAATGGTAAACGTTTTTTAGTTAGCCTATTGAATCCTCTTTTTAAAAATATATGTTTTATGTTTTGATATTATCGTTAAATCACTGAGCAAACTCGGAGCACTTCACCGGCGGTGACTCTCTCCTCGCTTGACATCCTGAGCTCGCGCAGCATCCTGAACGTTCTAACCGTTATATCGCACTTTGTAAAGAAACTAGGCTGGCGGATATCGCGTTTTGTGAAAAAATACATTTTGTAGTAGGCTTAAAATGTACATTTTTAAATCTTATTAATGGCAGCAATTCACACATAGATTAAGGTACATCTGAACAGTGATTTCCAATAATAAAATCCAAATGTCAAAAAATGGCGTTTATCGCGTTTTGCAACCGAACTGTTCATATATATATATATATATATATATATATATATATATATATATATATATATATATATATATATATATATATATATATATATATAGCTGCGAGCAGCGATGAAGGGCCAAAGCCGGCGGCACAGCCACCTCGGTGCCTTTAAGTAACTAAAGGCACTGGGGTTGCGGTGCCACCGGCTTGGGCCCGTAATCGCTGCTCGCAGCTATATTTTATTAGGGCCCAAGCCCTGAAAGGGCGAAGGCCCTATTGTTTTCGGTAGGATTATTATTATTATTATTATTATTATTAGGGCCCAAGCCCCCTGAAAGGGCGAAGGCCCTATTGTTTCCGGTAGGATTATTAGGGCCCAAGCCCTGAAAGGGCGAAGGCCCTATTGTTTTCGTTAGGATTATTAGGGCCCAAGCCCTGAAAGGGCGCAGAGCCCTATTGTTTTCGTTAGGATTATTATTATTAGGGCCCAAGCCCTGAAAGGGCGAAGGCCCTATTGTTTTCGTAAGGATTATTAGGGCCCAAGCCCTGAAAGGGCGAAGGCCCTATTGTTTCCGGTAGGATTATTTATTATTATTATTAGGGCCCAAGCCCTGAAAGGGCGAAGGCCCTATTGTTTTCGGTAGGATTATTTATTATTATTATTATTATTATTATTATTATTATTATTATTATTATTATTATTATTTTTCTGTCAACCTTTCGGGCACTTTTGAGACCCTTAACGTGCTCGAAAACTCTTGAAACTTTGCACACGGGTCAGAACCCGTGGCCATCAGGGCTGGGCTGAAGCTGGTACCCGGGCGTGGCAAGGTGGCTCGACAGCGCCCCCTTGAACGGGGTCCGAAAACTTGGTCCATAAATCAGACACGCTTGCATGTAATAATATGAAACTCGGTACACATATAGATCTCATCGGGCCGAACAACTTTCGTACTTTTACTTTTTACGCCAGCCCAACAGGAAGTCGGCTATTATGGGTTGTTTTGAAACGCATGCTGTGGAATTTAATGTACTCCTCCTAGAGAATTCATCCAATCGCCTCCAAACTCGGTCAGCATGAAGTCAAGACATTGAGGATCCTCGCTTGACATCCTGAGCTCGCGCAGCATCCTGAACGTTCTAACCGTTATATCGCACTTTGTAAAGAAACTAGGCTGGCGGATATCGCGTTTTGTGAAAAAATACATTTTGTAGTAGGCTTAAAATGTACATTTTTAAATCTTATTAATGGCAGCAATTCACACATAGATTAAGGTACATCTGAACAGTGATTTCCAATAATAAAATCCAAATGTCAAAAAATGGCGTTTATCGCGTTTTGCAACCGAACTCTTCATATATATATATATATATATATATATATATATATAGCTGCGAGCAGCGATGAAGGGCCAAAGCCGGCGGCACAGCCACCTCGGTGCCTTTAAGTAACTAAAGGCACTGGGGTTGCGGTGCCACCGGCTTGGGCCCGTAATCGCTGCTCGCAGCTATATTTTATTAGGGCCCAAGCCCTGAAAGGGCGAAGGCCCTATTGTTTTCGGTAGGATTATTATTAGGGCCCAAGCCCTGAAAGGGCGAAGGCCCTATTGTTTTCGGTAGGATTATTGTTTATTATTATTAGGGCCCAAGCCCTGAAAGGGCGAAGGCCCTATTGTTTCCGGTAGGATTATTTATTAGGGCCCAAGCCCTGAAAGGGCGAAGGCCCTATTGTTTTCGGTAGGATTATTATTATTATTATTATTATTATTATTATTATTATTTTGTCAACCTTTCGGGCACTTTTGGGGCCCTTAACATGCTCGAAAACTCTTGAAATTTTGCACACAGGTCAGAACCTGCGGCCATCAGGGTCGGGCTGAAGCTGGTACCCGGGCATGGCAGGGGGGCTCAACAGCGCCCCCTTGAACGGGGTCCGAAAACTTGGTCCATAAATCAGACACGCTTGCATGTAATAATATGAAACTCAATACACATATAGATCTCATCGGGCCAAACAACTTTCGTACTTTTACTTTTTACGCCAGCCCAACAGGAAGTCGGCTATTATGGGTTGTTTGGAAACGCATGCTGTGGAATTTAATGTACTCCTCCTAGGGAATTCATCCATTCGCCTCCAAACTCAGTCAGCATGAAGTCAAGACATTGAGGATGCTAAATTGCGGACGGATTTTTGATATTTCGAACGGTTTGGCCGTGGCGAGGACACGAATTTATGGCGAATAATGGAAACAGGAAGTGTGTTATAACTTCTGCATACATTAACTGATCTTGATTAAACTTCAGCAGTGTGTTCGTTGTAAGAGGCCGATCACATGGATGTGACTATTGTGAGTCAAAGTTATAGCGCCACCAACTGGCAGCAGGAAGTGTGTCCCTTTCAAAATGCTTTGAAATCACCCTCTTATTTTTACCCGATTTGCTTCAAACTTTATGTGTATAATGTAAACACACGGCAGATGTAGACCTGTGAAAGGATTTTTGATATCTTTAATACTGTTGCCATGGCAACGCTTCAAACTTTAATATTCTTTTTTGATGCTTTTGAGACTCTTAACATACTTGAAATTGGATGAAACTCGACAGACACATCACACTTATTAGCCCGTAGACTTGTGCAAAGTTTCAGAAACGGGCGTGGTGAGGGGCTCAGTAGCGCCACCTTTAGTCATAAGTGGGGGGGTTAGTTTTATCAACAGCAACAAAACTTGGTATGTGTATTGTTCTCATCAAGACGGACAACTTTCTAATTTACATTAACGATCTCCGACCAACAGGAAGAGAGATATTTTGGTTTGAATGTGGATTTTCTGAAGAATTTTCTCTCCCTCTCTCTGTGTCTCTGTGTGTGTGAGGGGAGGGGGGGATTTGACTATTGCTTTTATATTGTTAATCAAGGTTTCAGGGGCTTTTGGGGTCCTTAACGTGCTCAAAAACTCTTGAAACTTTGCACACAAGTCAGAACCCCCTGCCATCAGGGACGGGCTGAAGCTGGTACCCGGGCGTGGCAGGGGGGCTCAACAGCGCCCCCTTGAACGGTGTCCCAAAACTTGGTCCATAGATCAAACACGCTTGCATGAATTAATATGAAACTCGGTACACATATAGATCTCATCGGGCCGAACAATTTTCCCCCGGTCAAGTTTTACGCCAGCCCAACAGGAAGTCGGCTATTATGGGTTGTTTGGAAAACGCTTGCTGTGGAATGCGAAGTACTCCTCCTAGAGAATTCATCCAATCCCCACCAAACTCGGTGTGCATGAAGTCAAGACATTGAGGATTCTAAATTGCGGACGGATTTTTGATATCTCGAACGGTTTGGCCGTGGCGAGGAAACGAATTTATGGCGAGAAAAGAGAAACACGAAGTGGAATAAATTCTGCATACATTGACTGATCTTGATGAAACTTCAGCAGTGTGTTCGTGGTAAGAGGCCGATCAGATGGATGTAACTATTGTGAGTCAAAGTTATAGCGCCACCAACTGGCAGCAGGAAGTGTGTCACTTTCAACATGCTTTTGACAAAAGTGGGGGGGTTAGTTTTAACTACAGTAAAAAAAAATAGTACGTATATTGTTCTCATCAAGCCGGACAACTTTCTAATTTACATTCATTAGCTCCAGCCATCAGGAAGTCAGATATTTTGGTCTGAATGTGGATTTTTTTTGCAAAATCAGCCTCTGAATTTTTAGCCACTCCTCTTAAACTATTTATTTTATTCCCACCAAACTTTTTCAACATGATGAAAATACATTAAATATGCTAAATTGTGAATGGATAATAAATATCTCAAACGGTTTTGCTATAGTGAGGGACTAAAGTAATGTACAAAAAGGAAACTAAAAGCCTCATCTTCTAAAAATGTAATTAAAAACCATTTATTTCTATATAAAAGTATACAAATATCACAACTAAACCCATTTTATTCTTTTTTTTTTCAATTTAATAATAATTTATAAGTTTAAAAATAGTAATTGTACTATTTAGTCCCATAAAAGTCAAGTCATACATAGGGCTATACTGCCCTCTTGTGTTCAAAATCAGGTAGGCCTATTGTATCTACATAAAAATATACTAGGTTTGTGACGGTGAGAATATTTTACCACTGGTTAATCTATGTGTGACACCGCTGGGGGCTTTTGAATCGCCAACTTAAAAACGAAAGTAAAATATGCTCGTCCGCACTGACATTGATAGTGGTTGAGCGAGCGTTTCAAATGAATTCCTATGGAAGTAGGAATTAACTGAAAAACGTTCACTCTGTTCTGCTCGTTCCTCGCCGTGGATGCGCACCGTTATGAATGCCCGTGCAGCCATGAGCATTTTAGTTTAATTTTACAATTAGTGCCTTTCGGGGGGTGGATTGCTTGAAATTATTTTACAAAAGCACAATGTTGTGTTTTATTGCGACTGTACACACATATAAGTTAACACTTTGCAGTTTGAATGTCGTCCTGTATAATGACAGAGTATGTTTTTATGTGTCCACTCTTCAATCGCGCCCACGCCACACACACACACACACACACACACACACGGTTTACTATCTTTGTGGGGACTCTCCATAGACTTAATGGTTTTTATACTGTACAAACTGTATATTCTATCTCCTCACACTAACCCTACCCCTAAACCTACCTATCCCAGAAAACTTTCTGCATTTTTACATTTCCAAAAAAAGTCATTCTGTATGATTTATAAGCTTGTTTACCCATGGGGACCTCTATTTAGGTCCCCACTGTGACACAAGTCCCCATGAGTCTGTGTGCATTCAGGTTGAAGTCCCCACCGGGATAGAAAAACATGAACACACACACACACACACACACGCACACACACGCACACACACACACACACACACACACACACACACACACACACACACACACACACACACACACACACACACACACACACACACACACACACACACACACACACACAACACACATTCCAGCATTGCAATCTTGACATCGCAGCCTGTTCATTATAGCCTTAATAAAATATAATAATAAAATAGTTAACCTAACATATAAAAATTACACTGCTCTAAATAGTCAGTAGTACAATTCGTACATTCACAGTAAGCACCGCTCCACTGTGATGTTTCAAGCACATTTTTGCGCGTGTGAAGAGGATGATTTTTTCCGTCGATATTGGAACACGAGTGAAGAACAAAGCCTATAATAAAGAATAGTTTAGCATCCAAATACATCGCAAATGCTGAAACATTTTGATTCTAATGAGAGGGTTACGTGAGCCCAACAGTGCTTACTTTCGTTTTTATTTTTACATTAAATTTAAAAGATTTGTTGTGGAATATTTTGAATGTATCATAAAATCAGAATAAGGTAATAAGGTTTCTGTCTTTTCTATATATATATATATATATATATATATATATATATATATATATATATATATATATATATATATATATATATATATATATAATATATTATATATATATTAGGGGTGTAACGGTACACAAAAATCACGGTTCGGTACGTACCTCGGTTTTAAAGTCACGGTTCGGTTTATTTTCGGTACAGTAAGGGAAAGAAATGCAAACATTAAACTGCAGGTTGTTTATTACTATAAACTTTTTTTAACAAGTTGTTTACACTTTTTTAAACACTTTTTAATAAAATATAATATAATAGATATAAAATAAAAAAAAGAATAAGAAATAAAATACTCCTGCAAAGTTCTCCACTAAATAAAATACTCGGTCTCAAACCAATATCACATAATAAAATATAATGAAAAATATAAATAAATAACTATGATTACAGTGCAGGAACAGAAAATAGCCCTATATTAAAATAATATTAAACAAATATATTAATGTATTATTATTTTTCAATAATCAATCAACATAATCAATTTAAGATTTTTTTTTCCAATTTTTTAATAATTATCAAAATAAAATATAGTCCAAAGCTATAGTACAAAGCTATTATTACCAGAGCATGTGATCAGAGCAGGTCATTTTACCATCGTTGCCACAACTTGCCAGCATAACTATACCAGCTGCTCAGCAAACAGAAGTCTAGTTACTACTGAGAAATTTCACCTTATTTGCGGACTTTGCTTTTCCAGTGCGTGATCGGTACATGATTGGAGTGTTTGGGCCGTTAACGACAGAGCAGAACGCGCAGCGCAAACACGGACTCGAACATTGAGCAGAGAGCGCAGCGGGTCGTCGACACACACACACACACACACACACACACACACACACGCCACGGAACGGAGAGTGCGGCGGCGCACACGAAGCGGAAAAGCTTTTTTTCGCCCTGCAGTCTATTTCATTGGTTTAGGTTACAGTGACGACGGGTAAAACACGGTAAAACCAGAGAATGTCTGAAAGCCTGTCGGAAAAAAACATTAGAATCAGCTGCAGGGCGGGATTTGCGCTGAACGCGGAGACTTCCGCCACTTAATATGTTCGTGTGGAAACACGAAAATGTACCTATGTTCCGCACACAAAATATTGCATTCAGTCATTCGGTACACACGTGCACCGAACCGAAAGCCCTGTACCAAAACGGTCCGGTACGAATACACGTACCGTTACACCCCTAATATATATATATATATATATATATATATATATATATATATATAAATATAGCTGCGAGCAGCGATGAAGGGCCAAAGCCGGTGGCACCGCCACCCCGGTGCCTTTAGGTAACTAAAGGCACCAGGGTTGCGGTGCCACCGGCTTGGGCCCGTAATCGCTGCTCGCAGCTATATTTATTATTTTTTTCTACTTCTCGGGCACTTTTAGGGCCCTTAACATGCTCAAAAACTCTTGAAATTTTGCACACACGTCAGAACCCGCGGCCATCAGGGCCGGACTGAAGCTGGTACCCGGGCGTGGCAGGGGGGCTCGACAGCGCCCCCTGGAATGGTGTCTGAAAACTTGGTCCATAAATCAAACACGCTTGCATGTAATAATATGAAACTCAGTACACATATAGATCTCATCGGGCCGAACAACTTTCGTGCTCTAAGTTTTACACCAGCCCAACAGGAAGTCGGTTATTATACGTTGTTTGGAAAACGCAAACAATGGAATGTGAAATACTCCTCCTAGGGAATTGATCCGATCCCCACCAAACTCGGTCAGCATGAAGTCAAGACATTGAGGATGCTAAATTGCGGACGGATTTTTGATATCTCAAACGGTTTGGCTGTGGCGAGGACACGAATTTATGGCGAGAAAAGAGAAACACGAAGTGTTATAACTTCTGCACACATTAACTGATCTTGATGAAACTTCAGCAGTGTGTTCGTGGTAAGAGGCCGATCAGATGGATGTGACTATTGTGAGTCAAAGTTATAGCGCCACCAACTGGCAGCAGGAAGTGTGTCACTTTCAAAATGTTTTTGACAAAAGTGGGGGGGTTAGTTTTACCCACAATTACAAAAATCAGTACGTATATTGGTCTCATCGAGCCGGACAACTTTCTAATTTACAGGCATTAGCTGCAACCAACAGGAAGTCAGATATTTTGGTCTGAATATGGATTTTTTGTTAAATCAGCCTCTGAGTTTTTAGTTACTCCTCCTAAAAGGTTTATTTTATTCCCACCAAACTTTTTCAACATGATAAAAATATATTAATGATGCTAAATTTGTAAACGGATATTGAATATCTCAAACGGTTTTGCTATGGCGAGGGATTAAATTAATGTCAAAAAGGAAGCAGGAAACATCTCATAACTTCTAAAAATGTAATTATACACCATTTATTTTTATATAAAATTATACAAATATTAGAACTAAACCTATTTTATTCTGTTTTTGCAATTCAAGAAGTATGAAAAAGTTAAAAACAGGCTATTTAGTGCTATTTGGTTCAACAAAAAAGCAAACATAGGGCTATACTGCCCTCTTGTGTCCACAAGGATATCAAAATAGTATATAAAACGTTTTACTAGGTAGGCCTATTGTATTTAAATATAAATTTATTAGGTATATGACTGTGAGGATATTTTCCCATCGGTTAATCGACGTGTGACACGAGCGGGTGCTTTTAAATCGCTAATATAAAAGTGAAAGTAAAAAACGGACGTCCGCACGGACATTGATAATGGTGCACGTTGGAAAAAATGACACTTTTAAACATAACACTAAACCGCCATTAGGTGTCGCCAGGCGACCATCTTAATGAGCGAGTCATTGATTCATTCGTTCAAACGATTCGTTCCAATGACTGAGTCATTCATGATTGAGACAGATGTTTATGGATTGACCATTGAATCTTTAAGTCAACCGATTCGTTTCAAAATGCTGAATCATTCAGTAATGAGAAAACAAGTTGCTGTGAGATGCGCAATGGTTCTGCTGTGATCTTTGTTTAACTATTTTTGCTGCTGAAACAGAACAAAAACAGTCAATATTGCATCTAAAATGTAAGTGACTTAATTGTAACTGCTTATTAACCTGTTGTATGAAATCAATGTCACAGTTTCAATCGTGATTGTATTCAGGAAATAGTTGCCTACTCGTCAAGTGAGGTTGCTTAACTCTATCATATGTTATAAAATATATAAAAACTCCATATTTGTAATTTTTATAGTCAGTATGTTGTTAACTGGTTTGCTTTTTTGTGTGCTGCGCTCATTTGTTTACAATTCTCCTGGAGAAGCAGCATGAGCCTCAGCAGTGCAACCTTGTTACCATTGATCAGTAATACATTCATTTTTAACTGCTGATTGCAACTTAAAATGAATGTTATGAAATTAGAATAATCTCTCGTTTTAGTGACTCCCAAGTTATTTTTTTGTTATTGACGTTCTAATCAGGCTATACTCTGGTCGGGCAAGTAAAATTCTCTTTCAGGTAGGCCTATTGTATTTATATATAAATATATTAGGGATGTGACTGTGATAAAATTTTCCCACCGGTTAATCGACGTGTGACACCGCTGAGGGCTTTTAAATCGCTAACTATAGTATACTATATACTAGTAAAATACAGACGTCCGCACAGACATTGATAATGGTGCGGAGTAGAGCGAGCATTTTCAATGTATTCTTATGGATGTAGGAATTAACTAAAACATTTTATTTATGTTTTTGTGTCCACTGTTCAACCGCAACCGCGTCACACACACACACACATTCCAGAATTGCAATCTTGACATCGCAGCCTGTTCATTATAGCCCTAATACAATATAATAATAAAAATAGTCAACCTAACATAAACGAATTACACTGCTCTGTTTAAATAGTCAGTAGTACAATTTGTACCATTCACAGAAAGCAGAGCTCCACTGTGATGTTTCCAAGCACATTTTTGCGCGTGTGAAGAGGATGATTTTTTCCATCGATATTGGAACACGAGTGAAGTACAAAGCCTATAATAAAGAATAGTTTTGCATCCAAATACATCGCAAATATTGAAACATTTTGATTCTAATGAGAGGGTTACGTGAGACCAACACTGCTTACTTTCGTTTTTATTTTTACATTAAATTTAAAGGATTTGTTGTGGAATATTTTGAGTGTATCATAAAATCAGAATAAGGTAAGACAAGTAATATTTTCTGTCTTATATATATATATATATATGTATATGTATGTGTGTGTGTGTGTGTATATATATATATATATATATTATAGATAGATAGATAGATAGATAGATATTTATATACATATATATATAATATATATATATATATATATATGTGTGTGTGTGTGTGTGTGTGTGTGTGTGTGTGTGTGTATATATATATATATATATATATATATATATATATATATATATATATATATATATATATATATATATATATATATATATATATATATATATATATATATATATATATAAATATATATATATATATATATATATATATATATATATATATAAATATAGCTGCGAGCAGCGATGGAGGGCCAAAGCCGGCGGCACCGCCATCCCCGGTGCCTTTAGGTAACTAAAGGCTCCGGGGTTGCGGTGCCACCGGCTTGGGCCCGTAATCGCTGCTCGCAGCTATATTTATTATTATTATTATTAGGGCCCAAGCCCCCTGAAAGGGCGAAGGCACTATTGTTTCCGGTAGGATTATTAGGGCCCAAGCCCTGAAAGGGCGAAGGCCCTATTGTTTTCGTTAGGATTATTAGGGCCCAAGCCCTGAAAGGGCGCAGAGCCCTATTGTTTTCGTTAGGATTATTATTATTAGGGCCCAAGCCCTGAAAGGGCGAAGGCCCTATTGTTTTCGTAAGGATTATTAGGGCCCAAGCCCTGAAAGGGCGAAGGCCCTATTGTTTCCGGTAGGATTATTTATTATTATTATTAGGGCCCAAGCCCTGAAAGGGCGAAGGCCCTATTGTTTTCGGTAGGATTATTTATTATTATTATTATTATTATTATTATTATTATTATTATTAGGGCCCAAGCCCTGAAAGGGCGAAGGCCCTATTGTTTCCGGTAGGATTATTTATTATTATTATTATTAGGGCCCAAGCCCTGAAAGGGCGAAGGCCCTATTGTTTCCGGTAGGATTATTTATAATTATTATTATTATTATTTTGTCAACCTTTCGGGCACTTTTGGGGCCCTTAACGTGCTCGAAAACTCTTGAAACTTTGCACACGGGTCAGAACCCGCGGCCATCAGGGCCGGGCTGAAGCTGGTACCCGGGCGTGGCAGGGGGGCTCGACAGCGCCCCCTGGAACGGGATCCGAACACGTGTCCATAAATCAAACACGCTTGCATGTAATAAAATGAAACTCGGTACACATATAGATCTCATCGGGCCGAACAACTTTCGTGCTCTAAGTTTTACGCCAGCCAAACAGGAAGTCGGCTATTTAGGGTTGTTTGGAAACGCATGCTGTGGAATTTAATGTACTCCTCCTAGAGAATTCATCCATTCGCCTCCAAACTCGGTCAGCGTGAAGTCAAGGCATTGAGGATGCTAAATTGCGGACGGATTTTTAATATCTCGAACGGTTTGGCCGTGGCGAGGAAACGAATTTATGGCGAATAATGGAAACAAGGAAGTGTGTTATAACTTCTGCATACATTAACTGATCTTGATTCAACTTCAGCAGTGTGTTCGTTGTAAGAGGCCGATCACATGGATGTGACTATTGTGAGTCAAAGTTATAGCGCCATCAACTGGCAGCAGGAAGTGTGTCCCTTTCAAAATGCTTTAAAATCACCCTCTTATTTTTACCCAATTTGCTTCAAACTTTTTGTGTTTAATGTAAACACACGGCAGATGTAGACCTGTGAAAGGATTTTTGATATCTTTAATAATGTTGCCATGGCAACGCTTCAAACTTTAATATTTTTTTTTTGATGCTTTTGAGACTCTTAACATACTTGAAATTGCATGAAACTCGACAGACACATCACATGTATAAGCCCGTAGACATGTGCAAAGCTTCAGAAACGGGCGTGGTGAGGGGCTCAGTAGCGCCACCTTTAGTCATAAGTGGGGGGGTTAGTTTTAACAACAGCAACAAAACTTGGTATGTGTATTGTTCTCATCAAGACGGACAACTTTCTAATTTACATTAACCATCTCCGACCAACAGGAAGAGAGATATTTTGGTTTGAATGTGGATTTTCTGAAGAATTTTCTCTCCCTCTCTCTGTGTCTATGTGTGTGTGAGGGGAGGGGGGGGAGGGATTTGACTATTGCTTTTATATTGTTAATCAAGGTTTCAGGGGCTTTTGGGGTCCTTAACGTGCTCAAAAAATCTTGAAACTTTGCACACAGGTCAGAACCCACGGCCATCAGGGCCGGGCTGAAGCTGGTACCTGGGCGTGGCTGGGGGGCTCAACAGCGCCCCCTTGAACGGGGTTCTAAAACTTGGTCCATATATCAAACACGCTTGCATGAATTAATATGAAACTCGGTACACATATAGATCTCATCGTGCTGAACAACTTTCCCCTGGTCAAGTTTTACGCCAGCCCAACAGGAAGTCGGCTATTATGGGTTGTTTGGAAAACACTTGCTGTGGAATGTGAAATACTCCTCCTAGAAAATTCACCGTGTCCCCTCCAAACTCGGTGTGCATGTAGTCAAGACTTTGAGGATGCTAAATTGCGGACGAATTTTTGATATCTCGAACGGTTTGGCCGTGGCGAGGAATCGAATTTATGGCGAGAAAAGAGAAACACGAAGTGGAATAACTTCTGCATACATTAACTGATCTTGATGAAACTTCAGCAGTGTGTTCGTGGTAAGAGGCCGATCAGATGTATGTAGCTATTGTGATTCAAAGTTATAGCGCCACTAACTGGCAGCAGGAAGTGTGTCACTTTCAACATGCTTTTGACAAAAGTGGGGGGGTTAGTTTTAACTACAGTAAAAAAAACTCAGTTCATATATTGATCTCATCGACCCGGACAACTTTCTAATTTAAAGTCATTAGCTCTGACCATCAGGAAGTCAGATATTTTGGTCTGAATGTGGATTTTTTTGCAAAATCAGCCTCTGAATTTTTAGCCACCTTTATCTAAGTGGTTTATTTTATTCCCACCAAACTTTTTCAACATGATAAAAATATATTAATGATGCTAAATTGTGAACGGATAATAAATATCTCAAACGGTTTTGCTATGGCGAGGGATTAAAGTATTGTCTAAAAATGAAACACTAAAAGGTTCATATATTCTAAAAATTTAATTATAAACCATTTATTACTATATAAAAGTATACAAATATCACAACTAAACCCATTTTATTCTTTTTTTTTTCAATTTAATAATAATTTATAAGTTTAAAAATAGTAATTGTACTATTTAGTCCCATAAAAGTCAAGTCATACATAGGGCTATACTGCCCTCTTGTGTTCAAAATCAGGTAGGCCTATTGTATCTACATAAAAATATACTAGGTTTGTGACGGTGAGAATATTTTACCACTAGTTAATCTATGTGTGACACCGCTGGGGGCTTTTGAATCGCCAACTTAAAAACGAAAGTAAAATATGCTCGTCCGCACTGACATTGATAGTGGTTGAGCGAGCGTTTCAAATGAATTCCTATGGAAGTAGGAATTAACTGAAAAACGTTCACTCTGTTCTGCTCGTTCCTCGCCGTGGATGCGCACCGTTATGAATGCCCGTGCAGCCATGAGCATTTTAGTTTAATTTTACAATTAGCGCCTTTCGGGGGGTGGATTGCTTGAAATTATTTTACAAAAGCACAATGTTGTGTTTTATTGCGACTGTACACACATATAAGTTAACACTTTGCAGTTTGAATGTCGTCCTGTATAATGACGGAGTATGTTTTTATGTGTCCACTCTTCAATCTGTGAAGATTGTGACACAAGTCCCCATGAGTCTGTGTGCATTCAGGTTGAAGTCCCCACCGGGATAGAAAAACATGAACACACATACACACACACACACACACACACACACACACACACACACACACACACACACACACACACACACACACACACACACACACAAACACACATTCCAGCATTGCAATCTTGACATCGCAGCCTGTTCATTATAGCCTTAATAAAATATAATAATAAAATAGTTAACCTAACATATAAAAATTACACTGCTCTAAATAGTCAGTAGTACAATTCGTACATTCACAGTAAGCACCGCTCCACTGTGATGTTTCAAGCACATTTTTGCGCGTGTGAAGAGGATGATTTTTTCCGTCGATATTGGAACACGAGTGAAGAACAAAGCCTATAATAAAGAATAGTTTAGCATCCAAATACATCGCAAATGCTGAAACATTTTGATTCTAATGAGAGGGTTACGTGAGCCCAACAGTGCTTACTTTCGTTTTTATTTTTACATTAAATTTAAAAGATTTGTTGTGGAATATTTTGAATGTATCATAAAATCAGAATAAGGTAATAAGGTTTCTGTCTTTTCTATATATATATATATATATATATATATATATATATATATATATATATATATATATATATATATATATAAATATAGCTGCGAGCAGCGATGAAGGGCCAAAGCCGGTGGCACCGCCACCCCGGTGCCTTTAGGTAACTAAAGGCACCAGGGTTGCGGTGCCACCGGCTTGGGCCCGTAATCGCTGCTCGCAGCTATATTTAGGGCCCAAGCCCTGAAAGGGCGAAGGCCCTATTGTTTTCGGTAGGATTATTAGGGCCCAAGCCCTGAAAGGGCGAAGGCCCTATTGTTTCCGGTAGGATTATTTATTAGGGCCCAAGCCCTGAAAGGGCGAAGGCCCTATTGTTTCCGGTAGGATTATTTATTATTAGGGCCCAAGCCCTGAAAGGGCGAAGGCCCTATTGTTTTCGGTAGGATTATTATTAGGGCCCAAGCCCTGAAAGGGCGAAGGCCCTATTGTTTTCGGTAGGATTATTGTTTATTAGGGCCCAAGCCCTGAAAGGGCGAAGGCCCTATTGTTTTCGGTAGGATTATTATTAGGGCCCAAGCCCTGAAAGGGCGAAGGCCCTATTGTTTTCGGTAGGATTATTATTATTATTATTATTAGGGCCCGAGCACCGATGGTGTGAGGACCCTCTTGGAATTGCTCTGTTTATTATTATTATTATTATTCTTCTCCGCATTTAATTGCATTTTTGAGGGCCTAAACATGCTCGAAAACTCACAAAACTTTGCACACGCGTCAGAACTGGCGAAAATTTACATCTGATATAGGTTTCAGAATTGGACGGGGCAAAATGGCTCGATAGCGCCACCTATAAAAGTTCAACGGAGTGCGCCTCCCGCAACGTTCCACGTACGTGCACGAAATTCGGTACATACATGTAATGACCTAATACCTACAAAAAAGTCTCTTGGAGCATAGCCCTAAACACAACAGGAAGTCAGCCATTTTGAACTTCCTCTCAGATTTTTGTGCAGTTTTTGCCATTTTCAGGCCTCGTACTTTAACGAACTCCTCCTACAGTTTTCATCTGATCATCTTCAAATTTGGTGAGTGTAATCTTAAGGCCTTTGCGACGTTAAATTGCGAAGATCTTGAGTTTTCGTCAAAGGGCGGGTCCTCGGCGGCCTGATAAATTTCGATGTTTCGCCATGAAACAGGAAGTTGTTGTAACTCAGGCATGGAATGTCCAATCTGCCCCAAACTTCACACGTTTGATAAGAGTTCTGTCCTGAACACATGACCATGCTCATATTCAGTTATAGTCATAGCGCCACCTGCTGGCAACAGGAAGTGACATGTTTAACACTGTTATGGACTCCTAATAACATATAAAAAAGTGCCAGCAAGTGCTAAACATGCTAACAACATACTAGAAGCATGCTAAAACATGCTAGCAAACTCTTAGCTAAGTGCTAAAGCATGCTATTATTGCAATTAAATAGGAATTTGCTGTAACTCAGGCATGGAATGTCCAATCTGCCCCAAACTTCACACTTTTGATAAGCGTTCTGTACTGAACACATCTACATGAGAATATTCAGTTATAGTAATAGCGCCACCTACTGGTAACAGGAAGTGTCATGTTTAACACGTTGATGCCATTCTAGCAACATGTTAAAAATGCCATTGACTTCTAAACATGCTAGAAACATGTTAAAACATGCTAGCAATACTTAGCTAAATGCTAAAGCATGCTAATTCAATGAAACAGGATGTTGTTGTTACTCAAGAAGGCAATGTCCAATCTGCGCCAAACTTCACACTTTTAATAAACGTTCTATCCTGAACACATGACCATGCTCATATTCAGTTACAGTCATAGTGCCACCTGCTGGCAACAGGAAGTGACATGTTAAACACTGTTGTGGACATATAAAAACATATAAAAAAAAGTGCCAGCAAGTGCTAAACATGCTAACAACATACTAGAAACTAGAGCCCGACCGATATATCGGCAGGCCGATATTATCGGCCGATATTAGGCATTTTCAAAACTATCGGTATCGGCATTTATAACGGCCGATAAATAAATATTTCAAAAATAAAATAAAAACGGACGAAACACCCTTCAACCATGTTATGAGTGTTGGCGTTGTATAGTTAGTCCACCAGAGGGTACTCTACACCGTCCCTGTTGGCAACACTCGTGTATAACGCGCCACACATTCTGCAACCTGCTGATCCAGCCAGAGTCGGGCAGAGAGAACCGCGAGTGAGATCATCGGTGAAGTGTGTTCATGGTGAGTTGGTAACGACTCACTAGACATACGTTGCTTGAATAACAATTAAAAGAACATCCCTATCAGTTCTCTTAACTCAAATAAGGATGACAAAATTCGTGACTCATGTCCAGTTTTGCTGCGGTTAAATAAGCCGAGAGTGAAGCGGAACAACGCGACGTAGGCTATATTCACATAAAATGTTAACACTGCAGTTCACAAAAGTTCATAATGTGCATGTGCTTTAATGCTTTGTCGGTTAAACATTTAATTTTAAATGCTGATGCGCTGTTCTAACGTGTGCGTTTCTCAGCGCGTACATGTGAAGCTCACATGCACTAAAAGCCTTTCTACCAGCGCCTGGATACTGGACTAAGTTATCTTTCGAGTATTATTGTGCTAATACTGTTAAATACACACAATATTTACATAAACAAAGTCGGTTGTCTAAAGTGAAGGCAAAATTGAGAGAAAATCTGTTTGTCAAATGCGTGTACATTAGACGTGTCGTGCTCAGCTTTTAAAGAGACAGTAGCAATTGTAAACACATTGCCTCTTGTCCTTAAAGGGATAGTTCACCCAATAATAAAAATGATCTCATTATTTACAGGCACTCTAATGTTGTTCCAACTGTATTAATTTCCTTCTAATATTTTTCTAATATTAATAGTTTGAAGAATGTGGGTATGATAACCAAACAGTAACCAAACAGTAGCTGGTCCCCATTGACTTCCAAAGGAGAAAAATATACTATGGAAGTCACTGGGGTACATCAACTGTTTGGTTACCCACATTCATCCAAATAACTTATTTTCAACAGAAGAAAAAAACAACTTGAGAGAGTAAATTATGACTATTTGAATTTGTTGTCAATTTTAATGTGAAATTGTTGTTTTTGTTCAAAGGACTAAACGTTTAGTCTTAAAAAAAAATCTTAAGTTTGTATTTTTATACATTTTATTTATCAGAACTTTAATATATTTTGATGTTCTTCTGTTCTGTTGTGACAATAAAAGAAACAAGTTTCTTTTTAAAATGCATTATCATATTATTTTAGTTAAAACTCATAAATAACTACAAATAACTAATGTTAGGGAAATTTGTTAATGTTTTGTTGCGCGTTTCTGAAAAAAAAATAAAAAATATCGTCCGATATATCGGAATATCGGATTTTAAAACCAACAAATATTTGTACCGGTATCGGCCTTCAAAATCCTTTATCGGTCGGGCTCTAGTACCCATCAAAAGTTTGTACACACCAATTGTAAAGTGTGTCCAAACTTACTGTACTATAATACACATAAATAATATTGCTACTGTATTATAATATACACATAAATAATATCGGCCGATATATCGGTATCTGGCTTTTTTTTATCGGTATCGGCATCGGCGCCCAAAAATCCATATCGGTCGGGCTCTACTAGAAACATGCTAAAACATGCTAGCAAACACTTAGCTAAGTGCTAAAGCATGCAAATGCTGCAATTAAATAGGAATTTGCTGTAACACAGGCATGGAATGTCCAATCTGCCCCAAATTTCACACGTTTGATAAGAGTCATGGCCTGAACACATCTACATGAGAATATTCAGTTATAGTAATAGCGCCACCTGCTGTCAACAGGAAGTGACATGTTTAACACTGTTGTGGTCTCCTAATAACATATAAAAAAGAGCCAGCAAGTGCTAAACAGGTTAGCAACATACTAGAAACATGCTAGCAAACACTTAGTTAAGTGCTAAAGCATGCTATTACTGCAATTAAATAGGAATTTGCTGTAACTCAGGCATGGAATGTCCAATCTGCCCTAAACTTCACACGTTTGATAAGAATCATGGCCTGAACACATGTCTATGCTCAAATTCAGTTATAGTAATAGCGCCACCTACTGGCAACAGGAAGTGACATGTTTAACACGTTGATGCCGTTCTAGCAACATGTTAAAAATGCCATTGAGTTCTAAACATGCTAGAAACATATTAAAACATGCTAGCAATACTTAGCTAAGTGCTAAAGCATGCTAATTCAATGAAACAGGACTTTGTTGTTACTCAAGAAGGCAATGTACAATCTACCCCAAACTTCACACGTTTGATAAGAGTTATCTCTTGAACACATGTCCATGCTCATATTTAGTTATAGTCATAGCGCCACCTGCTGGCAACAGGAAGTGACGTTTAACACTGTTCTTGACTCCTAATAACATATAAAAAAATGCCAGTAGGTGCTAAACATCCTACCAACATACTATAGACATGCTAAAACATACTAGCAAACACTTAGCTAAGTGCTAAAGAATGATATTACTGCAATTAAATATGAATTTGCTGTAACTCAAATGTCCAATCTGCCCCAAACTTCACACTTTTGATAAGCGTTCTGTCCTGAACACATGACCATGCTTATATTCAGTTACAGTCATAGCGCCACCTGCTGGCAACAGGAAGTGACATGTTTAACACTGTTATGGACTCCTAATAACATATAAAAAAGTGCCAGCAAGTGTAAACATGCTAACAACATACTAGAAACATGCTAGCAAACTCTTAGCTAAGTGCTAAAGCATGCTATTATTGCAATTAAATAGGAATTTGCTGTAACTCAGGCATGGAATGTCCAATCTGCCCCAAACTTCACACTTTTGATAAGAGTCATGGCCTGAACACATCTACATGAGAATGTTCAGTTATAGTAATAGCGCCACCTACTGGCAACAGGAAGTGACATGTTTAACATGTTGATGCCGTTCTAGCAACATGTTAAAAATGCCATTGATTTCTAAACATGCTAGAAACATGTTAAAACATGCTAACAATGTTTAGCTAAGTGCTAAAGAATGCTAATTCAATGAAACATGACTTTGTTGTTACTCAAGAAGGCAATGTCCAATTTGCACCAAACTTCACACGTTTGATAAGAGTTCTGTCCTGAACACACATCCATGCTCATATTCAGTTATAGTCATAACGCCACCTACTGGCAACAGAAACTGACATGGTTAACACAGTAATGCAGTACTAACCACATAATTATTGTGTACTAAGCATGCTAGAAACAGACTAAACATGCTAGCAACACTTAGCTGAGTCATGAAGCATGCTATTATCACCATTATACAAAACATTTTGTAACTGACTTTGACATACTCTTACTATATATACCTCCTTAAATGTACATTTCCCAACCATGCTCTGTCTTCCTAAAGCCACCGAGTGTTGATGGCACGGGTGCGAGGGCCCTTTCATCGCTGCTTGCAGCTTTAATTATTATTATTATTCTTCTCCGCATTGAATTGCATTTTTGAGGGCCTAAACATGCGCGAAAACTCACGAAACTTTGCACACGCGTCAGAACTGGCGAAAATTTACATCTGATATAGGTTTCAGAATTGGACGGGGCAAAATGGCTCGATAGCGCCACCTATAAAAGTTCAACGGAGTGCGCCTCCTGCAACGTTCCACGTACGTGCACGAAATTCGGTACATACGTGTAATGACCTAATACCTACAAAAAAGTCTCTTGGAGCATAGCCCTAAACACAACAGGAAGTCAGCCATTTTGAACTTCCTCTCAGATTTTTGTGCAGTTTTTGCCATTTTCAGGCCTCGTACTTTAACGAACTCCTCCTACAGTTTTAATCTGATCATCTTCAAATTTGGTGAGTGTAATCTTAAGGCCTTTGCGACGTTAAATTGCGAAGATCTTGAGTTTTCGTCGAAGGGCGGGTCCTCGGCGGCCTTACAAATTTCGATGTTTCGCCATGAAACAGGAAGTTGCTGTAACTCAGGCATGGAATGTCCAATCTCCCCCAAACTTCACACGTTTGATAAGAGTTCTGTCCTGAACACATGGCCATGCTCATATTCAGTTATAGTCATAGCGCCACCTGCTGGCAACAGGAAGTGACATGTTTAACACTGTTATGGACTCCTAATAACATATAAAAAAGTGCCAGCAAGTGCGAAACATGCTAACAACATACTAGAAGCATGCTAAAACATGCTAGCAAACTCTTAGCTAAGTGCTAAAGCATGCTATTATTGCAATTAAATAGGAATTTGCTGTAACTCAGGCATGGAATGTCCAATCTGCCCCAAACTTCACACTTTTGATAAGCGTTCTGTCCTGAACACATCTACATGATAATATTCAGTTATAGTAATAGCGCCACCTACTGGCAACAGGAAGTGTCATGTTTAACACGTTGATGCCATTCTAGCAACATGTTAAAAATGCCATTGAGGTCTAAACATGCTAGAAACATGTTAAAACATGCTAGCAATACTTAGCTAAGTGCTAAAGCATGCTAATTCAATGAAACAGGATGTTGTTGTTACTCAAGAAGGCAATGTCCAATATGCGCCAAACTTCACACTTTTAATAAACGTTCTGTCCTGAACACATGACCATGCTCATATTCAGTTACAGTCATAGTGCCACCTGCTGGCAACAGGAAGTGACATGTTAAACACTGTTGTGGACATATAAAAACATATAAAAAAAGTGCCAGCAAGTGCTAAACATGCTAACAACATACTAGAAACATGCTAAAACATGCTAGCAAACACTTAGCTAAGTGCTAAAGCATGCTATTGCTGCAATTAAATAGGAATTTGCTGTAACACAGGCATGGAATGTCCAATCTGCCCCAAACTTCACACGTTTGATAAGAGTCATGGCCTGAACACATCTACATGAGAATATTCAGTTATAGTAATAGCGCCACCTGCTGTCAACAGGAAGTGACATGTTTAACACTGTTGTGGTCTCCTAATAACATATATAAAAGAGCCAGCAAGTGCTAAACAGGTTAGCAACATACTAGAAACATGCTAGCAAACACTTAGCTAAGTGATAAAGCATGCTATTACTGCAATTAAATAGGAATTTGCTGTAACTCAGGCATGGAACGTCCAATCTGCCCCAAACTTCACATGTTTGATAAGAATCATGGCCTGAACGCATGCCTATGCTCAAATTCAGTTATAGTAATAGCGCCACCTACTGGCAACAGGAAGTGACATGTTTAACACGTTGATGCCGTTCTAGCAACATGTTAAAAATGCCATTGAGTTCTAAACATGCTAGAAACATATTAAAACATGCTAGCAATACTTAGCTAAGTGCTAAAGCATGCTAATTCAATGAAACAGGACTTTGTTGTTACTCAAGAAGGCAATGTACAATCTACCCCAAACGTCACACGTTTGATAAGAGTTATCTCTTGAACACATGTCCATGCTCATATTTAGTTATAGTCATAGCGCCACCTGCTGGCAACAGGAAGTGACGTTTAACACTGTTCTTGACTCCTAATAACATATAAAAAAATGCCAGTAGGTGCTAAACATCCTACCAACATACTAGAGACATGCTAAAACATAATAGCAAACACTTAGCTAAGTGCTAAAGAATGATATTACTGCAATTAAATATGAATTTGCTGTAACTCAGGCATGGAATGTCCAATCTGCCCCAAACTTCACACTTTTGATAAGCGTTCTGTCCTGAACACATGACCATGCTTATATTCAGTTACAGTCATAGCGCCACCTGCTGGCAACAGGAAGTGACATGTTTAACACTGTTGTGGACTCCTAATAACATATAAAAAAGTGCCAGCAAGTGTTAAACATGCTAACAACATACTAGAAACATGCTAAAACATGCTAGCAAACTCTTAGCCATGTGCTAAAGCATGCTATTATTGCAATTAAATAGGAATTTGCTGTAACTCAGGCATGGAATGTCCAATCTGCCCCAAACTTCACACTTTTGATAAGAGTCATGGCCTGAACACATCTACATGAGAATGTTCAGTTATAGTAATAGCGCCACCAACTGGCAACAGGAAGTGACATGTTTAACACGTTGATGCCGTTCTAGCAACATGTTAAAAATGCCATTGAGTTCTAAACATGCTAGAAACATGTTAAAACATGCTAACAATGCTTAGCTAAGTGCTAAAGAATGTTAATTCAATGAAACATGACTTTGTTGTTACTCAAGAAGGCAATGTCCAATTTGCACCAAACTTCACACGTTTGATAAGAGTTCTGTCCTGAACACACATCCATGCTCATATTCAGTTATAGCCATAACGCCACCTACTGGCAACAGAAACTGACATGGTTAACACCGTAATGCAGTACTAACCACATAATTATTGTGTACTAAGCATGCTAGAAACAGACTAAACATGCTAGCAACACTTAGCTGAGTCATGAAGCATGCTATTATCACCATTATACAAAACATTTTGTAACTGACTTTGACATACTCTTACTATATATACCTCCTTAAATGTACATTTCCCAACCATGCTCTGTCTTCCTAAAGCCACCGAGTGTTGATGGCACGGGTGCGAGGGCCCTTTCATCGCTGCTTGCAGCTTTAATTAGGGCCCGAGCACCGATGGTGAGAGGACCCTATTGTTTTTGCTCCGTTTATTATTATTCTTCTTCTTCTTCTCCAAAGTGAATCGCTTTTTAGAGGGCCTAAACATGCTCGAAAACTCATGAAACTTTGCACACGCTTCAGAAGTGGTGAAAATTTACGTGTGATATGGTTTTCAGAATTGGGGGGGGCAAATTCGGTAAATTATTGCCCCCACATTTTGCCCCGGCTCCTGGTTTCATGTACAGGTATGAAATTTGGTACATACATGTAATGACCCAATACCTACAGAAAAGTCTCTTGGAGCATAGCCCTAAACACAACAGGAAGTGAGCTATTTTGAACTTCCTCCTAGATTTTGGGCATTTTTCGGAATTTCCTGATGTTGTACTTTAACGAACTCCTCCTACAGATTTGATTTGATCCTCTTCAAATTTGGTGAGTGTAATCTTAAGGCCTTTGTGACGTTAAATTGCGAAGATCTAGAGTTTTCGTCGAAGGGTGTGCCCTCGGCGGCCTGACAAACGTTCACCCAATTTCGGCCTTCTGGTGATATACATGATCAGATAAGTTCAATATTAATGTTGAATGCAGTTCCGATGTTGCTAG
Source organism: Squalius cephalus (assembly GCF_949319135.1). Taxonomy (NCBI): domain Eukaryota; kingdom Metazoa; phylum Chordata; class Actinopteri; order Cypriniformes; family Leuciscidae; genus Squalius; species Squalius cephalus. The sequence goes on from NC_137143.1 coordinate 10,682,986, forward strand.
GCAACCACAGACAGCCTGCAGTAGCTCAGCCATACAATTTCCAATCTGTCCCAAACTTCACATGTTTGATAAGAGTCCTGTCCTGAACACATGACCATGCTCATATTTGGTTATAGCAATAGCGCCATCTGCTGGTAGCAGGAAGTGTGGCAAATACAAAACATGCTCGAAAAATCATGAAACTTTGCACACGCCTCAGAAGTGGTGAAAATTTACGTGTGATATGGTTTTCAGAATTGGGGGGGGCAAATTCGGTAAATTATTGCCCCCACATTTTGCCCCGGCTCCTGGTTTCACGTACAGGTATGAAATTTGGTACATGCATGTATTGACCCAATACCTACAGAAAAGTCTCTTGGAGCATAGCCCTAAACACAACAGGAAGTGATCTATTTTGAACTTCCTCCAAGATTTTGGACATTTTTCGTAATTTCCTGATGTTGTACTTTAACGTACTCCTCCTACAGTTTTGATCTGATCCTCTTCAAATTTGGTGAGTGTAATCTTAAGGCATTTCCTAAAGGCGCCGGGTGGCGGTGGCAGGGGTGCGAGGGCCCTTTTCATCGCTGCTTGCAGCTTTAATTATTATTATTATTATTCTTCTCCAAAGTGAATCGCTTTTTAGAGGGACTAAACATGCTTGAAAACTCATGAAACTTTGCACACGCTTCAGAAGTGGTGAAAATTTACGTGTGATATGGTTTTCAAAATTGGGTGGGGCAAATTCGGTAAATTATTGCCCCCACATTTTGCCCCGGCTCCTGGTTTCACTTACAGGTATGAAATTTGGTACATACATGTAATGACCCAATACCTACAGAAAAGTCTCTTGGAGCGTAGCCCTAAACACAACAGGAAGTGAGCTATTTTGAACTTCCTCCTAGATTTTGGGCATTTTTCGTAATTTCCTGATGTTGTACTTTAACGAACTCCTCCTACAGTTTTGATCTGATCCTCTTCAAATTTGGTGAGTGTAATCTGAAGGCCTTTGCGACGTTAAATTGCGAAGATCTTGAGTTTTCGTCGAAGGGTGTGCCCTCGGCGGCCTGACAAACATTCACCCAATTTCGGCCTTTTGGTGATATATGCATGATCAGATAAGTTCAATAATAATGTTGCTTGCAGTTCCGATGTTGCTAGGCAACCACAGACAGCCTGCAGTAACTCAGCCATACATTTTTCAATCTGCCCCAAACTTCACATGTTTGATAAGAGTCCTGTCCTGAACACATGACCATGCTCATTATGGTTATAGCAATAGCGCCACCTGCTGGTAGCAGGAAGTGTGGCAAATACAAAACGTGCTCGAAAAATCATGAAACTTTGCACATGCTTCAGAAGTGGTGAAAATTTACGTGTGATGTGGTTTTCAAAATTGGGTGGGGCAAAATGGCTTACTTATTGCCCCTATATTTTGCCCCGGCTCCTGGTTTCACGTACAGGTATGAAATTTGGTACATACATGTAAAGACCCAATACCTACAAAAAAGTCTCCTGGCGCGTAGCCCTAAACACAACAGGAAGTCAGCTATTTTGAAGTTCCTCTCAGATTTTGGGCAGTTTTTGCCATTTCCTGATGTTGTACTTTAACAAACTCCTCCTACAGTTTTGATCTGATCCTCTTCAAATTTGGTGAGTGTAATCTTAAGGCATTTCCTAAAGGCGCCGGGTGGCGGTGGCAGGGGTGCGAGGGCCCTTTCCATCGCTGCTTGCAGCTTTAATTAGGGCCCGAGCACCGATGGTGAGAGGACCCTATTGTTTTTGCTCCGTTTATTAGGGCCCGAGCACCGATGGTGAGAGGACCCTATTGTTTTTGCTCCGTTTATTATTAACCCTTAAAGGGGCAAGCATAAATAAATTTGATGGAAAAATGATTCATTGCTATTTTTGTATGTATCTAGACTAAAATGACACAGTTCATGCATTTTTTCCAAAATATGACCTTTATTTTCTAAGTTACACTCTGTATCTCCCGAGATACATTGCCCATTTAGGGTAACATTTTGCAATGTATTCTTTTTTCAGTTCATATGACAACTTTTACACTACACTACACTACAGTACACTACAGTACTTTACACTACACTACACTACACTACACCACACTACACCACACTACACCACACTACACTACACTACACTACACTACACCACACCACACCACACCACACCACACCACACCACACTACAACACACTACACTACACTACATTACATTACACTACAACACATTACACTACACTACACTACACCACATTACACCACACTACACTACACCACACTACACTACACCACATTACACCACATTACACTACACTACACTACACTACACTACACTACACTACACCACATTACACTACACTACACTACACTACACCACATTACACCACACTACACTACACTACACCACACTACACTACACTACACTACACTACACTACACTACACTACACTACACCACACTACACTACACCACACTACACCACACTACACCACACTACACTACACTACACATTACATTACACCACACCACACTACACTACTTTACACTACACCACACTACACTACACTACACTACACTATACTACACTACACTACACATTACATTACACTACACACTACACTACACCACACTACACTACAACACACTACACTACACTACACTACACTACATTACATTACACTACAACACATTACACTACACTACACTACACCACATTACATTACACCACACTACACTACACCACACTACACCACATTACACCACACTACACTACACCACACTACACCACATTACACTACACTACACTACACTACACCACATTACACCACACTACACTACACTACACCACACTACACTACACTACACTACACTACACTACACTACACCACACTACACTACATTACACTACAACACATTACACTACACCACACCACACTACACTACACTACATTACACCACACTACACTACACTACACTACACTACACTACATTACACCACACTACACTACACTACATTACACCACACTACACTACATTAAACTACAACACACTACACTACACTACACTACATTACACTACAACACATTACACTACACTACACTACACTACACTACACCACATTACATTACACCACACTACACCACACTACACTACACTACAATACACTACACTACACTACACTACATTACACTACACTACACTACACTACACTACACCACATTACACTACACTACACTACACTACACTACATTACACTACATTACACTACACTACATTACACTACATTACACCACACTACATTACACTACACTACACTACATTACACCACACTACACTACATTACACTACACTACACTACATTACACTACACCACACTACATTACACTACACTACATTACACCACACCACATTACACTACACTACATTACATTACACTACACTACATTACACCACACCACACCACACCACATTACACTACACTACATTACTCTACACTACATTACACTACACTATACTACACTACACTACACTACATTACACTACACTACATTACACTACACTACACTACACTACACTACATTACACTACACTACACTACACTACAAGTCAAAGAAAAACCTTTATCCTATTCAATATCTGTAGAGAACAGGCCTCAAAACATAAGAATATATGTGAGTGATCAGCCCTGTTAAATACCCTTATATGGGCAATGTATCCCCCAGGATACAGACATTCAATGCCTGATAATCAAAGATGTGAGAAGATTATTTTAAAAATATCCACAAGAACATGTAAAACTATCCTTAAAAAACTATTTTCTAAAACAAAATCACTCTAAAATATCATAATCATGAAAAATATAAAAACACTTCCCTCATAGCCAGTGTCTTTGTCCACGTATGCTGCCATTTTGGATTTTGATACAAATGTTTGGAATGTTGGCATAAAGTCACATGACCTGATTACATGACCCATCACCCCATCAGTGTTTCTCATCAACTGCAACCACATAATGCCCCTCCCCCCATAGCCCTCCCCCCTACAGCCTGTTAAATGACTGTATCCCCCAAGATACAGAAACTCTTTAAGGGTTAATGGTGCTTGCTGAAAGCAAGGCATCATTAGTGTTCTCTTGCATACTTATTATTAGTGGTGCTTGCTGAAAGCAAGGCATCACTATTGTTATTGCTCATACTTATTAAGTTGGCTTGAGAGAGCCAACATATTGAAATCCTATTTAAACTTATTATTATTATTATTATTATTATTCTTCTGAGCGTAAAAATTTACAACTCAAACTCCTCCTAGAGCTTTAACTCCACATACTCCAAAATCGGCACAGACACTCAAACTGATCTGACTCGGTGTGCTATATCTTTTCAGACTGATCGGACTTACGGTTTTCCTAAAAATGCCGATCAAAACTCGGAAAAACTCATTCAAAAACTCCCATTGACTTACATTGGGAGTTCTAAAAAATTCAAACCGACAAAAATTCAAATCTAAACACCTTGAAGACTAAACCAAACTGCCATTCTATATACTATATGTGCCACTGAGACTCAATTAAACTAATAAATTATAAAACTCATACACTTATAAACTAATTAACTTATAAACTCATGAATTCATAGACTTATGAACTCTTAAACTCATAAATTAATAAACTCTGAACTCTTAAACTCATTTAAACTTATAAACTCAAAAACTCATACACTTATAAACTCATCAATTTATACACTTATAAACTCTAAACTCAAACTCTTGAGTGTGTGTGTCTGAGTGTGTGAGCGAGTTAGTGTGTGTGTGTGTGTGAGTGTGTGTGTGTGTGTGTGTGTGTGTGTGAGAGTGTGTGTGTGTGTGTGTGTGTGTGTGTGTGTAAGTGTGTGTGTGTGAGTTAGCAAGCGTGTCTTTGTGTGTGTGTGTGTGTGTGTGTAAAAGAAACTGTGTGAGTGAGTGTATGTGCGTGAGTGAGTGTATGTGCGTGAGTGTGTGTGTGTGTGTGTGTGTGTGTGAGTTAGTGTGTGTGTGTGTCTGTGTGTGTTAGTGAGGGTGTGTGTGTGTCTGTGTGTGTGTTAGTGAACTCTAAACTCAAAAACTCTAAGTGTGTGTGTGAGTGAGTGACTTAGTGTGTGCTTGTGTGAGTGTATGTGCGTGATGTGTGTGTGTGTGTGTGTGTGTGTGTGTGTGTGTGTGTGTGTGTGTGAGACAGTGAGCATGTCTGTGTGTGTGTTAGTGAGGGTGTGTGTGTGTGTGTGAGTTAGTGAGGGTGTGTGTGTCTGTGTGTGAGTGAGTATATGTGCGTGACTGAGTGTGTGTGTGTGTGTGTGTGTGTGTGTGTGTGTGAGAGAGAGAGTGTGTGTGTCTATGTGAGAGCGAGTTAGTGTGAGTGTGTGCACGTGTATGTGTGTGTGAGAGAGAGAGAGTGTGTGTGTGTGTGTGTGTGTGAGATAGTGAGCATGTCTGTGTGTGTGTGTGTGTGTGTGTGTGTGTGTGTGTGTGTGTGTGTGTGTGTGTGTGTGTGTGTGTGCATGTGTGAGTGTATGTCCGTGAGTGAGTGTGTGTGTGTGTGTGTGTGTGTGTGTGAGAGAGAGAGAGTGTGTGTGTGTGAGTGTGTGCGCGTGTATGTGTGTGTGAGAGAGAGTGTGTGTGTGTGTGTGTGTGAGATAGTGAGCATGTCTGTGTGTGTGTGTGTGTGTGTGTGTGTGTGTGTGTGTGTGTGTGTGTGTGTGTGTGTGCATGTGTGAGTGTATATCCGTGAGTGAGTGTGTGTGTTTGTGTGTGTGTGTATGTCCGTGAGTGAGTGTGTGTGTGTGTGTGTGTGTGAGAGAGAGAGAGTGTGTGTGTGTCTATGTGAGAGCGAGTTAGTGTGTGTGTGTGAGTGTGTGCGCGTGTATGTGTGTGTGAGAGAGAGTGTGTGTGTGTGTGTGTGTGAGATAGTGAGCATGTCTGTGTGTGTGTGTGTGTGTGTGTGTGTGTGTGTGTGTGTGTGTGTGTGTGTGCATGTGTGAGTGTATGTCCGTGAGTGAGTGTATGTGCGTGAGTGTGTGTGTGTGTGTGTGTGTGTGTGTGTGTGTGTGTGAGAGAGAGAGTTAGCGAGGGTGTGTGAGAGTGTGTGTGTGTCTATGTGTGTGAGCGTGTCTGTGTATGTGTGAGAGCGAGTTAGTGTGTGTGTGTGTGTGTGTGTGTGTGTGTGTGTGTGTGTGTGTGAGACAGTGAGCATGTCTGTGTGTGTGTGTGTGTGTGTGTGTGTGTGTGTGTGTGTGTGTGTGTGTGTGTGTGAGTTAGTGAGGGTGTGTGTGTGTGAGTTAGTGAGAGTGTGTGTGTGTGTGTGTGTGTGTGTGTGTGTGTGTGAGACAGTGTGCATGTCTGTGTGTGTGTGTGTGTGTGTGTGTGTGTGTGTGTGTGTGTGTGTGTGTGTGAGTTAGTGAGAGCATGTGTGTGTCTATGTGTGAGTGTGTGTGTGTGTGTGTGTGTAAACTCAAAAACTCGTACACACTCATTTAAACTTATAAACTCTTAACTCAAAAACTTGTACACTTATAAACTCTAAACTCATATAAACTCTGAGTGTGTGTGTGTGTGAGAGAGAGTGTGTGTCTATGTGCGTGAGTGTGTGTGTGTGTGTGTGTGTGTGTGTGTGTGTGTGTGTGTGTTAATGAGCTTGTCTGTGTGTGTGTGTGTGTGTGTGTGTGTGTGTGTGTGTGTGTGTGTGTGTGTGTGAGTGAGTGAGTGTGTGTGTGAGAGATAGTGTGTGTGTGAGAGAGTAAGAGTCTGTGCGTGCGTGCTTGAGTGTGTGTGTGTGTGTGTGTGTGTATGTTGAAAATTTAAATCTAAACACCTTGAAGACTAAACCAAACTGCCGTTCTATATACTATATGAGCCATTGAGACTCATTTAAACTAATGAACTCTAAACTCATACACTTATAAACTAATTAACTTATAAACTCATAAATTTATAGACTTATGAACTCTTAAACACATAAATTAATAAACTCTGAACTCTTAAACTCATTTAAACTTATAAACTCAAAAACTCATAACCTTATAAACTCATCAATTGATACACTTATAAATTCTAAACTCATAAACTCTTGAGTGTGCGTGTGTGTGAGTGTGTGTGAGATAGTGAGCATGTCTGTGTGTGTGTGTGTGTGTGTGTGTGTGTGTGTGTGTGTGTGTGTGTGCATGTGTGAGTGTATGTCCGTGAGTGAGTGTATGTGCGTGAGTGTGTGTGTGTGCGTAAGTGTGTGTGTGTCAGAGTTAGCGAGGGTGTGTGTGTGTGTGAGAGAGTGTGTGTGTCTATGTGTGTGAGTGTGTCTGTGTGAGAGCGAGTTAGTGTGTGTGTGTGTGTGTGTGTGTGAGACAGTGAGCATGTCTGTGTGTGTGTGTGTGTGTGTGTGTGTGTGTGTTAGTGAGGGTGTGTGTGTGTGAGAGAGTGTGTGTGTGTCTATGTGTGTGAGTGTGTGTGTGAAAGTTAGTGAGCGTGTCTGTGAGATAGTGAGTGTGTGTGTGTGTGTGTGTGTGTGTGTGTGTGTGTGTGAGAGCGAGTTAGTGTGTGTGTGTGTGTGTGTGTGTGTGTGTGAGACAGTGAGCATGTCTGTGTGTGTGTGTGTGTGTGTGTGTGTGTTAGTGAGGGTGTGTGTGTGTGAGAGAGTGTGTGTGTGTCTATGTGTGTGAGTGTGTGTGTGAAAGTTAGTGAGCGTGTCTGTGAGATAGTGAGTGTGTGTGTGTGTGTGTGTGTGTGTGTGTGTGTGTGTGTGTGTGTGTGTGTGTGTGTGTGTGTGTGTGTGTGAAAAAGTGTGAGCAAGTGAGCGTGTCTGTGCGTGTGTGTGTCTTCAAACTAATTTAAACTTCAAACTGCTAAATTTACTTAATTTAAACGTGTAAACTCTAAACTCAAAAACTAAGTGTGTGTGCGTCTGAGTGAGTGTTGAGTGAGTTAGTGTGTGTTCTGTGTGTGAGTGAGTGCATGTGCGAGTGTGAGTTAAACTCATCTATCTATCTATCTATCTATCTATCTATCTATCTATCTATCTATCTATCTATCACATTAATCCATTTCAGCTACTTTAAACTAATTTAAACTTCAAACTACTTTAAACTTCAAACTAATTTAAACTTTAAACTATAAACTTCAAACTACTTTAAACTTTAAACTAAATTAAACTTCAAACTTCTTTAAACTTTAAACTAAATTAAACTTTAAACTAAATTAAACTTCAAACTATTTTAATCTTCAAACTACTTTAAACTTCAAACTTTCCGGTCCAAACTTTCTCAAGCCAACTTAAAGTTTGTCTCGACGAACTTTTTAATCTAGTTATTCTTCTTCTTCTTCTTATTGTTCTGGACAAAAGTTTGGCGCGTAACTCGCCCCGCACCGTTTGTCACAGACCCATGAATGAGGTGTCAAATCGACCGGCTTATTGAGGAGAGGTGTGCTATGACTTTTATAAGCGATCGGGGGTGCGGTGTTCGCCCCAGGGGCGAAAAAGCGCCCCAAAAAGTTCCATTGACTTAACATTGCGACGAACTTTGAGCACTCATAGCTCTGAGCGAGGATTTTGCAGAAACGTGTGATTTGCCACATTTGAAGAGGCTGACAGGCTCTGTAAGAACATACCTCACAATGGGGTAAAAGTTGCACCCCTGGGGGGCAGGAGCGTCCCAAAGTTGTCCCATTGACTTACTATGGGGAAGGAATGTCCCGTGAAACACACATGCTTTTCCTACTATGGTAAATTGCATAGGGATTTTGTAATGAACGTAGCTCTGGATCACAGTGTCATAGAGACAAGGGGGAGGGCTCATCTTACTCAGATGACCAATCAGTCTCTCAGGATCATTGTGAAGCTATCAAGCCACGCCCTAGCAACCATTTAGAGCACCTTAGCAACAAGTCCCATAGACTTCCATTGAAAGAGATCAAAGGGATATCTCAGGACTGAATTGTCATAGAAACATGGGGGTGGTCTCATTTGACTCGGGGCAGCAAACAGCCAATCATGAATCACCTCAACACTTCCTAGCCCCTCCCTAGCAACCATTGTCGAGCACCTTAGCAACCAAAATTCATAGAGAGATATCTTCTATTCTGAATGTCACAGAGGCATGGGAGTTGGTTTATATCATACATACTGACAAGCAGCCTTTGGAGTTTCATGATTGGCAGCTGCCAAGCCACTCCCTAGCAACCAAACAGAGTACCCTAGCAACCATTTTGCAAGACCTATATCTCTGCATCAGAACATCATAAAGAGATGGGGTTAACACAAGTTTGACTCAGGGCAGCAAACGGCCAATCATAAATCACCTCAACACTTCCTAGCCCCTCCCTAGCAACCATTGTCGAGCACCTTAGCAACAACAATCCAAAGAGGGATATCTTCTATTCTGAATGTCACAGAGGCATGGGAGTTGGTTTATATCATACATACTGACAAGCAGCCTTTGGAGTTTCATGATTGGCAGCTGCCAAGCCACTCCCTAGCAACCAAACAGAGTACCCTAGCAACCATTTTGCAAGACCTATATCTCTGCATCAGAACATCATAAAGAGATGGGGTTAACACAAGTTTGACTCAGGGCAGCAAACGGCCAATCATAAATCACCTCAACACTTCCTAGCCCCTCCCTAGCAACCATTGTCGAGCACCTTAGCAACAACAATCCAAAGAGGGATATCTTCCATTCTGAATGTCACAGAGGCATGGGAGTTGGTTTATATCATTCATAGTGACAAGAAGCCTTTGGAATTGCATCATTGGCAGGTGCCAAGTAACTCCATAGCAACCAAAAAGAGTACCCTAGCAACCAAAATCCAAAGAGGCATATCTTACATTCTGAATGTCACAGAGTCATGGGAGTTGGATTATATAATTCATAATGACAAGAAGCCTTTGGAATTTCATCATTGACAGCTGACAAGCCACTCCCTAGCAACCAAACAGAGTACCCTAGCAACCAAAATCCAAAGAGGCATATCTTCCATTCTGAATGTCGCAGAGGCATGGGAGTTGGTTTATATCATTCATAGTGACAAGAAGCCTTTGGAGTTTCATGATTGGCAGCTGACAAGCCACTCGCTAGCAACCAAATAGAGTACCCTAGCAACCGTTTAGCAAAACGTATATCTCTGCATCAGAACATCGTATAGAGATGGGAGTTGGTTTATATCATTCATGCTAACAAGAAGCCTTTGTAGTTTCATCATTAGCAGCTGACAAGCATCTCCATAGCAACCAAACAGAGTACCCTAGCAACCATTTTACAAGACCTACATCTCTGCATCAGAATATTGTATAGAGATGGGGGTTGGCTCATTAGTTTCAGTTGTAAAACAGCCTGTAAATATCACCATGGTAACTGTGTATTCACACCCTAGCAACCATTTAGAGCCACCTAGCAACCATATTGCAACATATAGAAGCCATATTTCAGCTCCACAACATCGTACAGACATGGTTGTTGGCTCGAATGCAAACATGTACAACACCCTAGCAACCGAGTGGCGAGTTTTGCCACTGCAAGCACCACTTCACATTTTCTTCAGGAAATGTACATTCTAGTTATTATTATTATTATTCTGGACAAAGTTTGGCGCGTAATGCGCCCCGCACCGTTTGTCACAGACCCATGAGTGAGGTGTCAAATCGACCAGCTCATTGAGGAGAGGTGTGCAATGACTTTTCTAAGCGATCGGGTGTACGATGTTCGCACAGCGGACGAAAAAGCGGCCAAAAAAGTCCCATTGACTTTACATTGGGAGTTCTAAAAATATTTGAATCCCAACTGCCGTTTTCACACACACAGACTCCAAAGGGCCTGACAGCCCTGCGTCTCTCCCTCTCTCTCTCCCTCAGAGGATTTATATTATCAAGCAGCCAATAAGTAATGGCCTAAAATCTTCATAGCCACACCCTAGCAACCAGTTTCAGCACCCTAGCAACCACTAAGAGCTCCCTAGCAACCACCCTAAACCAAAAAAAAATGTTTTTTAAATTTTTTTGTATTTTTTAACGCAATATTACACTCGTGGCCTTGCGATATTGCTCCATGCTTGTGCCTATTCGGCCATAGGCACGAGGCCGCAGGCCGAGTGCCGTACTCAAGGCACTCGTTATTAAAGATTTTAATAACTCTATAAAAACTCCATAGTAACCATCTTTGACAACTACCAACCACCTAGTAACACCATAGCAACTAAAAAAATACCTTAGCAACCATCCTGAACACCCTAGCAATGTCTAGAAATGCTCTAGTAACCACCAAAAACACCGTAGCAACCACCCAGAACACCCTAGCAACTGTCTAGCAACCCCCCAGAACACCTAGCAACTGCCTAGCAACCACCTAGAACACCCTAGCAACTGCCTAGCAACGCCCTAGCATCCACCCAAAATACCATAGCAACTGCCTAGCAACACCATAGCAACCACCCAAAATACCATAGCAACTGCCTAGCAACACCATAGCAACCACCAAGAATACCCTAGCAACGCCCTAGCAACCACCCAGAATACCCTAGCAACCGCCTAGCAACACCATAGCAACCACCCAGAATACCCTAGCAACCACCTAGCAACACCATAGCAACCACCCAGAATACCCTAGCAACTGCCTAGCAACGCCCTAGCAACCACCCAGAATACCCTAGCAACGCCCTAGCAACCAACCAGAATACCCTAGCAACCACCTAACAACACCATAGAAACCACCCAGAACACCATAGCAACCACCCAGAATACCCTAGCAACCGCCTAGCAACCACCCAGAATACCCTAGCAACCGCCTAGTAACACCATAGCAACCACCCAGAACACCCTAGCAACTGCCTAGCAACCACCCAGAATACCCTAGCAACCGCCTAGCAACACCATAGCAACCACCCAGAATACCCTAGCAACCGCCTAGCAACACCATAGCAACCACCCAGAATACCCTAGCAACACCATAGCAACCACCCAGAACAGCCTAGCAACCACCTAGCAACGCCCTAGCAACCACCAAGAATACCCTAGCAACCGCCTAGCAACCACCCAGAATACCCTAGCAACCGCCTAGCAACACCATAGCAACCACCAAGAATACCCTAGCAACCGCCTAGCAACCACCCAGTATACCCTAGCAACCGCCTAGCAACACCATAGCAACCACCCAGAACACCCTAGCAACTGCCTAGCAACACCATAGCAACCACCCAGAATACCCTAGCAACGCCCTAGCAACCGTTTAGAGCCACATATAAACAATATTGCAACATATAGAAGCTATATTTCAGCTCCACAACATCGTACAGACGTGGTTGTTGGCTCGCATGCAATCATGTACAACACCCTAGCAACCGAATGGAGAGTTTTGCCACTGCAAGCACCATTTCACATTTTCTTCAGGAAATGTACATTCTAGTTATTCTTCTTCTTCTTCTTCTCCAAAGTGAATCGCTTTTTAGAGGGCCTAAACATGCTCGAAAACTCATGAAACTTTGCACACGCTTCAGAAGTGGTGAAAATTTACGTGTGATATGGTTTTCAGAATTGGGGGGGGCAAATTCGGTAAATTATTGCCCCCACATTTTGCCCCGGCTCCTGGTTTCACGTACAGGTATGAAATTTGGTACATACATGTAATGACCCAATACCTACAGAAAAGTCTCTTGGAGCATAGCCCTAAACACAACAGGAAGTGAGCTATTTTGAACTTCCTCCTAGATTTTGGGCATTTTTCGTAATTTCCTGATGTTGTACTTTAACGAACTCCTCCTACAGATTTGATCTGATTCCCTTCAAATTTGGTGAGTGTAATCTTAAGGCCTTTGTGACGTTAAATTGCGAAGATCTAGAGTTTTCGTCGAAGGGTGTGCCCTCGGCGGCCTGACAAACGTTCACCCAATTTCGGCCTTCTGGTGATATATGCATGATCAGATAAGTTCAATATTAATGTTGAATGCAGTTCCGATGTTGCTAGGCAACCACAGACAGCCTGCAGTAACTCAGCCATACAATTTCCAATCTGTCCCAAACTTCACATGTTTGATAAGAGTCCTGTCCTGAACACATGACCATGCTCATATTTGGTTATAGCAATAGCGCCACCTGCTGGTAGCAGGAAGTGTGGCAAATACAAAACGTGCTCGAAAAATCATGAAACTTTGCACATGCTTCAGATGTGGTAAAAATTTACGTGTGATGTGGTTTTCAAAATTGGGTGGGGCAAAATGGCTTACTTATTGCCCCTATATTTTGCCCCGTCTCCTGGTTTCACGTACAGGTATGAAATTTGGTACATACATGTAAAGACCCAATACCTACAAAAAAGTCTCTTGGCGCGTAGCCCTAAACACAACAGGAAGTCAGCTATTTTGAACTTCCTCTCAGATTTTGGGCAGTTTTTGCCATTTCCTGATGTTGTACTTTAACAAACTCCTCCTACAGTTTTGATCTGATCCTCTTCAAATTTGGTGAGTGTAATCTTAAGGCATTTCCTAAAGGCGCCGGGTGGCGGTGGCAGGGGTGCGAGGGCCCTTTCATCGCTGCTTGCAGCTTTAATTATTATTATTATTATTCTTCTCCAAAGTGAATCGCTTTTTAGAGGGCCTAAACATGCTCGAAAACTCATGAAACTTTGCACACGCTTCAGAAGTGGTGAAAATTTACGTGTGATATGGTTTTCAAAATTGGGTGGGGCAAATTCGGTAAATTATTGCCCCCACATTTTGCCCCGGCTCCTGGTTTCACTTACAGGTATGAAATTTGGTACATACATGTAATGACCCAATACCTACAAAAAAGTCTCTTGGAGCATAGCCCTAAACACAACAGGAAGTGAGCTATTTTGAACTTCCTCCTAGATTTTGGGCATTTTTCGTAATTTCCTGATGTTGTACTTTAACGAACTCCTCCTACAGTTTTGATCTGATCCTCTTCAAATTTGGTGAGTGTAATCTGAAGGCCTTTGCGACGTTAAATTGCGAAGATCTTGAGTTTTCGTCGAAGAGTGTGCCCTCGGCGGCCTGACAAACGTTCACCCAATTTCGGCCTTTTGGTGATATATGCATGATCAGATAAGTTCAATAATAATGTTGCTTGCAGTTCCGATGTTGCTAGGCAACCACAGACAGCCTGCAGTAACTCAGCCATACATTTTTCAATCTACCCCAAACTTCACATGTTTGATAAGAGTCCTGTCCTGAACACATGACCATGCTCATTATGGTTATAGCAATAGCGCCACCTGCTGGTAGCAGGAAGTGTGGCAAATACAAAACGTGCTCGAAAAATCATGAAACTTTGCACATGCTTCAGATGTGGTGAAAATTTACGTGTGATGTGGTTTTCAAAATTGGGTGGGGCAAAATGGCTTACTTATTGCCCCTATATTTTGCCCCGTCTCCTGGTTTCACGTACAGGTATGAAATTTGGTACATACATGTAAAGACCCAATACCTACAAAAAAGTATCTTGGCGCGTAGCCCTAAACACAACAGGAAGTCAGCTATTTTGAACTTCCTCTCAGATTTTGGGCAGTTTTTGCCATTTCCTGATGTTGTACTTTAACAAACTCCTCCTACAGTTTTGATCTGATCCTCTTCAAATTTGGTGAGTGTAATCTTAAGGCATTTCCTAAAGGCGCCGGGTGGCGGTGGCAGGGGTGCGAGGGCCCTTTCATCGCTGCTTGCAGCTTTAATTATTCTTCTTCTTCTCCAAAGTGAATCGCTTTTTAGAGGGCCTAAACATGCTCGAAAACTCATGAAACTTTGCACACGCTTCAGAAGTGGTGAAAATTTACGTGTGATATGGTTTTCAGAATTGGGGGGGGCAAATTCGGTAAATTATTGCCCCCACATTTTGCCCCGGCTCCTGGTTTCACGTACAGGTATGAAATTTGGTACATACATGTAATGACCCAATACCTACAGAAAAGTCTCTTGGAGCATAGCCCTAAACACAACAGGAAGTGAGCTATTTTGAACTTCCTCCTAGATTTTGGGCATTTTTCGTAATTTCCTGATGTTGTACTTTAACGAACTCCTCCTACAGATTTGATCTGATCCTCTTCAAATTTGGTGAGTGTAATCTTAAGGCCTTTGTGACGTTAAATTGCGAAGATCTAGAGTTTTCGTCGAAGGGTGTGCCCTCGGCGGCCTGACAAATGTTCACCCAATTTCGGCCTTCTGGTGATATATGCATGATCAGATAAGTTCAATATTAATGTTGCTTGCAGTTCCGATGTTGCTAGGCAACCACAGACAGCCTGCAGTAACTCAGGCATACAGTTTCCAATCTGTCCCAAACTTCACATGTTTGATAAGAGTCCTGTCCTGAACACATGACCATGCTCATATTTGGTTATAGCAATAGCGCCACCTGCTGGTAGCAGGAAGTGTGGCAAATACAAAACATGCTCGAAAAATCATGAAACTTTGCACACGCTTCAGAAGTGGTGAAAATGTACGTGTGATGTGGTTTTCAAAATTGGGTGGGGCAAAATGGCTTACTTATTGCCCCTATATTTTGCCCCGTCTCCTGGTTTCACGTACAGGTATGAAATTTGGTACATACATGTAAAGACCCAATACCTACAAAAAAGTCTCTTGGCGCGTAGCCCTAAACACAACAGGAAGTCAGCTATTTTGAACTTCCTCTCAGATTTTGGGCAGTTTTTGCCATTTCCTGATGTTGTACTTTAACAAACTCCTCCTACAGTTTTGATCTGATCCTCTTCAAATTTGGTGAGTGTAATCTTAAGGCATTTCCTAAAGGCGCCGGGTGGCGGTGGCAGGGGTGCGAGGGCCCTTTCATCGCTGCTTGCAGCTTTAATTATTATTATTATTATTCTTCTCCAAAGTGAATCGCTTTTTAGAGGGCCTAAACATGCTCGAAAACTCATGAAACTTTGCACACGCTTCAGAAGTGGTGAAAATTTACGTGTGATATGGTTTTCAAAATTGGGTGGGGCAAATTCGGTAAATTATTGCCCCCACATTTTGCCCCGGCTCCTGGTTTCACGTACAGGTATGAAATTTGGTACATACATGTAATGACCCAATACCTACAGAAAAGTCTCTTGGAGCATAGCCCTAAACACAACAGGAAGTGAGCTATTTTGAACTTCCTCCTAGATTTTGGGCATTTTTCGTAATTTCCTGATGTTGTACTTTAACGAACTCCTCCTACAGATTTGATCTGATCCTCTTCAAATTTGGTGAGTGTAATCTTAAGGCCTTTGTGACGTTAAATTGCGAAGATCTAGAGTTTTCGTCGAAGGGTGTGCCCTCGGCGGCCTGACAAATGTTCACCCAATTTCGGCCTTCTGGTGATATATGCATGATCAGATAAGTTCAATATTAATGTTGCTTGCAGTTCCGATGTTGCTAGGCAACCACAGACAGCCTGCAGTAACTCAGGCATACAGTTTCCAATCTGTCCCAAACTTCACATGTTTGATAAGAGTCCTGTCCTGAACACATGACCATGCTCATATTTGGTTATAGCAATAGCGCCACCTGCTGGTAGCAGGAAGTGTGGCAAATACAAAACATGCTCGAAAAATCATGAAACTTTGCACACGCTTCAGAAGTGGTGAAAATGTACGTGTGATGTGGTTTTCAAAATTGGGTGGGGCAAAATGGCTTACTTATTGCCCCTACATTTTGCCCCGGCTCGACGTTTCACATACAGGTATGAAATTTGGTACATACATGTAAAGACCCAATACCTACAAAAAAGTCTCTTGTAGCGTAGCCCTAAACACAACAGGAAGTCAGCTATTTTGAACTTCCTCTCAGATTTTGGGCAGTTTTTGCCATTTCCTGATGTTGTACTTTAACAAACTCCTCCTACAGTTTTGATCTGATCCTCTTCAAATTTGGTGAGTGTAATCTTAAGGCATTTCCTAAAGGCGCCGGGTGGCGGTGGCAGGGGTGCGAGGGCCCTTTTCATCGCTGCTTGCAGCTTTAATTATTAGGGCCCGAGCACCGATGGTGAGAGGACCCTATTGTTTTTGCTCCGTTTATTATTATTCTTCTTCTTCTTCTCCAAAGTGAATAGCTTTTTAGAGGGCCTAAACATGCTCGAAAACTCATGAAACTTTGCACACGCTTCAGAAGTGGTGAAAATTTACGTGTGATATGGTTTTCAGAATTGGGGGGGGCAAATTCGGTAAATTATTGCCCCCACATTTTGCCCCGGCTCCTGGTTTCACGTACAGGTATGAAATTTGGTACATACATGTAATGACCCAATACCTACAGAAAAGTCTCTTGGAGCATAGCCCTAAACACAACAGGAAGTGAGCTATTTTGAACTTCCTCCTAGATTTTGGGCATTTTTCGTAATTTCCTGATGTTGTACTTTAACAAACTCCTCCTACAGATTTGATCTGATCCTCTTCAAATTTGGTGAGTGTAATCTTAAGGCCTTTGTGACGTTAAATTGCGAAGATCTAGAGTTTTCGTCGAAGGGTGTGCCCTCGGCGGCCTGACAAACGTTCACCCAATTTCGGCCTTCTGGTGATATATGCATGATCAGATAAGTTCAATATTAATGTTGAATGCAGTTCCGATGTTGCTAGGCAACCACAGACAGCCTGCAGTAACTCAGCCATACAATTTCCAATCTGTCCCAAACTTCACATGTTTGATAAGAGTCCTGTCCTGAACACATGACCATGCTCATATTTGGTTATAGCAATAGCGCCACCTGCTGGTAGCAGGAAGTGTGGCAAATACAAAACTTGCTCGAAAAATCATGAAACTTTGCACACGCCTCAGAAGTGGTGAAAATTTACGTGTGATATGGTTTTCAGAATTGGGGGGGGGGGCAAATTCGGTAAATTATTGCCCCCACATTTTGCCCCGGCTCCTGGTTTCACGTACAGGTATGAAATTTGGTACATGCATGTATTGACCCAATACCTACAGAAAAGTCTCTTGGAGCATAGCCCTAAACACAACAGGAAGTGATCTATTTTGAACTTCCTCCTAGATTTTGGACATTTTTCGTAATTTCCTGATGTTGTACTTTAACGTACTCCTCCTACAGTTTTGATCTGATCCTCTTCAAATTTGGTGAGTGTAATCTTAAGGCATTTCCTAAAGGCGCCGGGTGGCGGTGGCAGGGGTGCGAGGGCCCTTTTCATCGCTGCTTGCAGCTTTAATTAGGGCCCGAGCACCGATGGTGTGAGGACCCTCTTGAAATTGCTCTGTTTATTATTAGGGCCCGAGCACCGATGGTGAGAGGACCCTATTGTTTTTGCTCCGTTTATTATTCTTCTTCTTCTTCTTCTTCTCCAAAGTGAATCGCTTTTTAGAGGGCCTAAACATGCTCGAAAACTCATGAAACTTTGCACACGCTTCAGAAGTGGTGAAAATTTACGTGTGATATGGTTTTCAGAATTGGGGGGGGCAAATTCGGTAAATTATTGCCCCCACATTTTGCCCCGGCTCCTGGTTTCACGTACAGGTATGAAATTTGGTACATACATGTAATGACCCAATACCTACAGAAAAGTCTCTTGGAGCATAGCCCTAAACACAACAGGAAGTGAGCTATTTTGAACTTCCTCCTAGATTTTGGGCATTTTTCGTAATTTCCTGATGTTGTACTTTAACGAACTCCTCCTACAGATTTGATCTGATCCTCTTCAAATTTGGTGAGTGTAATCTTAAGGCCTTTGTGACGTTAAATTGCGAAGATCTAGAGTTTTCGTCGAAGGGTGTGCCCTCGGCGGCCTGACAAACGTTCACCCAATTTCGGCCTTCTGGTGATATATGCATGATCAGATAAGTTCAATATTAATGTTGAATGCAGTTCCGATGTTGCTAGGCAACCACAGACAGCCTGCAGTAACTCAGCCATACAATTTCCAATCTGTCCCAAACTTCACATGTTTGATAAGAGTCCTGTCCTGAACACATGACCATGCTCATATTTGGTTATAGCAATAGCGCCACCTGCTGGTAGCAGGAAGTGTGGCAAATACAAAACTTGCTCGAAAAATCATGAAACTTTGCACACGCCTCAGAAGTGGTGAAAATTTACGTGTGATATGGTTTTCAGAATTGGGGGGGGGGGGCAAATTCAGTAAATTATTGCCCCCACATTTTGCCCCGGCTCCTGGTTTCACGTACAGGTATGAAATTTGGTACATGCATGTATTGACCCAATACCTAAAGAAAAATCTCTTGGAGCATAGCCCTAAACACAACAGGAAGTGATCTATTTTGAACTTCCTCCTAGATTTTGGACATTTTTCATAATTTCCTGATGTTGTACTTTAACGTACTCCTCCTACAGTTTTGATCTGATCCTCTTCAAATTTGGTGAGTGTAATCTTAAGGCATTTCCTAAAGGCGCCGGGTGGCGGTGGCAGGGGTGCGAGGGCCCTTTTCATCGCTGCTTGCAGCTTTAATTATTAGGGCCCGAGCACCGATGGTGTGAGGACCCTCTTGGAATTGCTCTGTTTATTATTAGGGCCCAAGCCCTGAAAGGGCGAAGGCCCTATTGTTTCCGGTAGGATTATTTATTATTATTATTATTATTATTTTGTCAACCTTTCGGGCACTTTTGGGGCCCTTAACATGCTCAAAAACTCTTGAAATTTTGCACACACGTCAGAACCTGCGGCCATCAGGGCCGGACTGAAGCTGGTACCCGGGCGTGGCACGGGGGCTCGACAGCGCCCCCTGGAATGGTGTCTGAAAACTTGGTCCATAAATCAAACACGCTTGCATGTAATAATATGAAACTCAGTACACATATAGATCTCATCGGGCCGAACAACTTTCGTGCTCTAAGTTTTACACCAGCCCAACAGGAAGTCGGTTATTATACGTTGTTTGGAAAACGCATACAATGGAATGTGAAATACTCCTCCTAGGGATTTCATCCGATCGCCACCAAACTCGGTGTGAATGAAGTCAAGACATTGAGGATGCTAAATTGCGAACGGATTTTTTATATCTCGAACGGTTTGGCCGTGGCGAGGAAATGAATTTATGGCGAATAATGGGACACAGGAAGTGTGTTATAACTTCTGCATACATTAACTGATCTTGATGAAACTTCAGCAATGTGTTCGTGGTAAAAGGCCGATCAGATGGATATAATTATTGTGAGTCAAAGTTATAGCGCCACCAACTGGCAGCAGGAAGTTTGTCACTTTCAAAATGCTTTGAAATCACCCTCTTAGTTTTACCCGATTTGCTTCAAACTTTATGTGTATAATGTAGATACACGGCAGATGTAGACCTGTGAAAGGATTATTGATATCTTAGATACTATTGCCGTGGCAACGCATCAAACTTTAATGTTCTTTTCGGATGCGTTTGAGACTCTTAGCATGCTTGAAATTAGATGAAACTCGACAGACACATAACACTTATTAGCCAGTAGACATGTGAAAAGTTTCAGAAACGGGCGTGGCAGGGGGGCTCAACAGCGCCCCCTTGAACGGGGTCTGAAAACTTGGTCCATATATCAAACACGCTTGCATGAATTAATATGAAACTCGGTACACATATAGATTTCATCGGGCCGAACAACTTTCCCTCTGTCAAGTTTCACGCCAGCCCAACAGGAAGTCGGCTATTATGGGTTGTTTGGAAAACGCTTGCTGTGGAATGTGATGTACTCCTCCTAGAGAATTCATTCAATCACCTCCAAACTCAGTCAGCATGAAGTCAAGACATTGAGGATGCTAAATTGCGGACGGATTTTTGATATCTCGAACGGTTTGGCCGTGGCAAGGAAACAAATTTATGGCGAGAAAAGAGAGGAGACGAAGTGTTATAACTTCTGCATACATTAACTGATCTTGATGAAACTTCAGCAGTGTGTTCGTGGTAAGAGGCCGATCAGATGGATGTAACTATTGTGAGTCAAAGTTATAGCGCCACCAACTGGCAGCAGGAAGTGTGTCACTTTCAACATGCTTTTGACAAAAGTGGGGGGGTTAGTTTTAAATACAGTAAAAAAAAATTAGTTTGTATATTTTTCTCATCAAGCCGGACAACTTTCTAATTTACATTCATTAGTTCTGGCCATCAGGAAGTCAGATATTTTGGTCTGAATGTGGATTTTTTTGCAAAATCAGCCTCTGAATTTTTAGCCACTCCTCTTAAACTATTTATTTTATTCCCACCAAACTTTTTCAACATTATGAAAATACATTAAATATGCTAAATTGTGAACGGATAATAAATATCTCAAACGGTTTTGCTATGGCGAGGGATTAAAGTAATGTCCAAAAAGTAAACACTAAAAGCCTCAAATTTTCTAAAAATGTAATTATATACCATTTATTTCTATATAAAAGTATACAAATATCACAACTAAACCCATTTTATTCTGTTTTTGCAATTCAAGAAGAATGAAAAAGTTAAAAACAGGCTATTTAGTGCTATTTGGTTAAACAAAAAAGCAAACATAGGGCTATACTGCCCTCTTGTGTCCAAAAGGACATCAAAATAGTATATAAAACTTTTTACCAGGTAGGCCAATATTGTATTTAAATATACATTTATTAGGTATGTGTCTGAGGATATTTTCCCACCGGTTAATCGACATGTGACACGAGCGGACGCTTTTAAATCGCTAATATAAAAGTGAAAGTAATATACGGACGTCCGCACGGACATTGTTGGTGCACACACAAATCACACACACGTTGGAAAGAATGATACTTACATAACACTAAACAGCCAATAGGTGTCGCCAGGTGACCGTCTTAATGAGTGAGTCATTGATTCATTCGTTCAAAAGATTCGTTTGAATGACTGAGTCATTAATGATTAAGACATTATGTTTATGGATTGATCATTTAATCTTTGAGTCAACCGATTTGTTCAAAATGCTGAATCATTCAGAAATGAGAAAACACGTTGCTGAGAGATGCGCGTGATGGTTCTTCTGTGATCTTTGTTTAACTATTTTCGCTGCTGAAACAGAACAAAAACTGTCAATATTGCATCTAAAATGTAAGTGACTTGATTGTAACTGTTTTTAACCTGTTGTATGAAATCAATGTCACAGTTTCAATCGTGATTGTATTCAGGAAACAGCCTTCTCGTCAAGTGAGGTTTCTTAACGTTAACTCTTATAAAATGTATAAAAACTCACTATTTATATTTTAGTGTCAATGTATGCAGAAGTTATAACACATTTCCTGTTTCTCTTTTCTCGCCATAAATTCGTTTCCTCGCCACGGCCAAACCGTTCGAGATATCAAACGGACGGATTTTTGATATCTCGAACGGTTTGGCCGTGGCGAGGAAACGAATTTATGGCGAGAAAAGAGAAACACGAAGTGGAATAACTTCTGCATACATTAACTGATCTTGATGAAACTTCAGCAGTGTGTTCGTGGTAAGAGGCCGATCAGATGGATGTAACTATTGTGAGTCAAAGTTATAGCGCCACCAACTGGCAGCAGGAAGTGTGTCACTTTCAACATGCTTTTGACAAAAGTGGGCGGGTTAGTTTTACCTGCAGTTTAAAAAAATCAATATGTATATTGGTCTCATCAAGCCGGACAACTTTCTAATTTACAGTCATTAGCTCCGACCAACAGGAAGTCAGATATTTTGGTTTGAATGTGGATTTCTTTGCAAAATCTGCCTCTGAATTTTTACCCACTCCTCTTAAGTGGTTTATTTTATTCCCACCAAACTTTATCAACATGATGAAAATATATTAAAGATGCTAAATTGTGAACGGATAATAAATATCTCAAACGGTTTTGCTATGGCGAGGGATTAAAGTAATCTCAAAAAAGGAAACACTAAAAACCTCCTATCTTCTAAAAATGTAGTCTGCAACTAAAGGCACCAGGGTGGCGGTGCCACCGGCTTGGGCCCGCAATCGCTGCTCGCAGCTATATTTATTATTATTATTCTTCTTCTTCTTCTTCTCCGCATTGAATTGCATTTTTGAGGGCCTAAACATGCGCGAAAACTCACGAAACTTTGCACACGCGTCAGAACTGGCGAAAATTTACATCTGATATAGGTTTCAGAATTGGACGGGGCAAAACGGCTCGATAGCGCCACCTATAAAAGTTCAACGGAGTGCGCCTCCCGCAACGTTCCACGTACGTGCACGAAATTCGGTACATACATGTAATGACCTAATACCTACAAAAAAGTCTCTTGGAGCATAGCCCTAAACACAACAGGAAGTCAGCCATTTTGAACTTCCTCTCAGATTTTTGTGCAGTTTTTGCCATTTTCAGGCCTCGTACTTTAACGAACTCCTCCTACAGTTTTAATCTGATCATCTTCAAATTTGGTGAGTGTAATCTTAAGGCCTTTGCGACGTTAAATTGCGAAGATCTTGAGTTTTCGTCAAAGGGCGGGTCCTCGGCGACCTGACAAATTTCGATGTTTCGCCATGAAACAGGAAGTTGCTGTAACTCAGGCATGGAATGTCCAATCTGCCCCAAACTTCACACTTTTGATAAGCGTTCTGTCCTGAACACATGACCATGCTCATATTCAGTTACAGTCATAGCGCCACCTGCTGGCAACAGGAAGTGACATGTTTAACACTGTTATGGACTCCTAATAACATATAAAAAAGTGCCAGCAAGTGCTAAACATGCTAACAACATACTAGAAGCATGCTAAAACATGCTAGCAAACTCTTAGCTAAGTGCTAAAGCATGCTATTATTGCAATTAAATAGGAATTTGCTGTAACTCAGGCATGGAATGTCCAATCTGCCCCAAACTTCACACTTTTGATAAGCGTTCTGTCCTGAACACATCTACATGAGAACATTCAGTTATAGTAATAGCGCCACCTACTGGTAACAGGAAGTGTCATGTTTAACACGTTGATGCCATTCTAGCAACATGTTAAAAATGCCATTGACTTCTAAACATGCTAGAAACATGTTAAAACATGCTAGCAATACTTAGCTAAGTGCTAAAGCATGCTAATTCAATGAAACAGGATGTTGTTGTTACTCAAGAAGGCAATGTCCAATCTGCGCCAAACTTCACACTTTTAATAAACATTCTGTCCTGAACACATGACCATGCTCATATTCAGTTACAGTCATAGTGCCACCTGCTGGCAACAGGAAGTGACATGTTAAACACTGTTGTGGACATATAAAAACGTATAAAAAAAGTGCCAGCAAGTGCTTAACATGCTAACAACATACTAGAAACATGCTAAAACATGCTAGCAAACACTTAGCTAAGTGTTAAAGCATGCTATTGCTGCAATTAAATAGGAATTTGCTGTAACACAGGCATGGAATGTCCAATCTGCCCCAAACTTCACACGTTTGATAAGAGTCATGGCCTGAACACGTGTCTATGCTCAAATTCAGTTATAGTAATAGCGCCACCTACTGGCAACAGGAAGTGACATGTTTAACACTGTTGTGGTCTCCTAATAACATATATAAAAGAGCCAGCAAGTGCTAAACAGGTTAGCAACATACTAGAAACATGCTAGCAAATACTTAGCTAAGTGATAAAGCATGCTATTACTGCAATTAAATAGGAATTTGCTGTAACTCAGGCATGGAACGTCCAATCTGCCCCAAACTTCACATGTTTGATAAGAATCATGGCCTGAACGCATGCCTATGCTCAAATTCAGTTATAGTAATAGCGCCACCTACTGGCAACAGGAAGTGACATGTTTAACACGTTGATGCCGTTCTAGCAACATGTTAAAAATGCCATTGAGTTCTAAACATGCTAGAAACATATTAAAACATGCTAGCAATACTTAGCTAAGTGCTAAAGCATGCTAATTCAATGAAACAGGACTTTGTTGTTACTCAAGAAGGCAATGTACAATCTACCCCAAACGTCACACGTTTGATAAGAGTTATCTCTTGAACACATGTCCATGCTCATATTTAGTTATAGTCATAGCGCCACCTGCTGGCAACAGGAAGTGACGTTTAACACTGTTCTTGACTCCTAATAACATATAAAAAAATGCCAGTAGGTGCTAAACATCCTACCAACATACTAGAGACATGCTAAAACATAATAGCAAACACTTAGCTAAGTGCTAAAGAATGATATTACTGCAATTAAATATGAATTTGCTGTAACTCAGGCATGGAATGTCCAATCTGCCCCAAACTTCACACTTTTGATAAGCGTTCTGTCCTGAACACATGACTATGCTTATATTCAGTTACAGTCATAGCGCCACCTGCTGGCAACAGGAAGTGACATGTTTAACACTGTTGTGGACTCCTAATAACATATAAAAAAGTGCCAGCAAGTGTTAAACATGCTAACAACATACTAGAAACATGCTAAAACATGCTAGCAAACTCTTAGCCAAGTGCTAAAGCATGCTATTATTGCAATTAAATAGGAATTTGCTGTAACTCAGGCATGGAATGTCCAATCTGCCCCAAACTTCACACTTTTGATAAGAGTCATGGCCTGAACACATCTACATGAGAATGTTCAGTTATAGTAATAGCGCCACCAACTGGCAACAGGAAGTGACATGTTTAACACGTTGATGCCGTTCTAGCAACATGTTAAAACATGCTAACAATGCTTAGCTAAGTTCTAAAGAATGCTAATTCAATGAAACATGACTTTGTTGTTACTCAAGAAGGCAATGTCCAATTTGCACCAAACTTCACATGTTTGATAAGAGTTCTGTCCTGAACACACATCCATGCTCATATTCAGTTATAGTCATAACGCCACCTACTGGCAACAGAAACTGACATGGTTAACACCGTAATGCAGTACTAACCACATAATTATTGTGTACTAAGCATGCTAGAAACAGACTGAACATGCTAGCAACACTTAGCTGAGTCATGAAGCATGCTATTATCACCATTATACAAAACATTTTGTAACTGACTTTGACATACTCTTACTATATATACCTCCTTAAATGTACATTTCCCAACCATGCTCTGCCTTCCTAAAGCCACCGAGTGTTGATGGCACGGGTGCGAGGGCCCTTTCATCGCTGCTTGCAGCTTTAATTATTATTATTATTATTATTCTCCGCATTGAATTGCATTTTTGAGGGCCTAAACATGCGCGAAAACTCACGAAACTTTGCACACGCATCAGAACTGGCGAAAATTTACATCTGATATAGGTTTCAGAATTGGACGGGGCAAAATGGCTCGATAGCGCCACCTATAAAATTTCAACGGAGTGCGCCTCCCGCAACGTTCAACGTACGTGCACGAAATTCGGTACATACGTGTAATGACCTAATACCTACAAAAAAGTCTCTTGGAGCATAGCCCTAAACACAACAGGAAGTCAGCCATTTTGAACTTCCTCTCAGATTTTTGTGCAGTTTTTGCCATTTTCAGGCCTCGTACTTTAACGAACTCCTCCTACAGTTTTAATCGGATCATCTTCAAATTTGGTGAGTGTAATCTTAAGGCCTTTGCGACGTTAAATTGCGAAGATCTTGAGTTTTCGTCGAAGGGCGGGTCCTCGGCGGCCTTACAAATTTCGATGTTTCGCCATGAAACAGGAAGTTGCTGTAACTCAGGCATGGAATGTCCAATCTGCCCCAAACTTCACACGTTTGATAAGAGTTCTGTCCTGAACACATGGCCATGCTCATATTCAGTTATAGTCATAGCGCCACCTGCTGGCAACAGGAAGTGACATGTTTAACACTGTTATGGACTCCTAATAACATATAAAAAAGTGCCAGCAAGTGCTAAACATGCTAACAACATACTAGAAGCATGCTAAAACATGCTAGCAAACTCTTAGCTAAGTGCTAAAGCATGCTATTATTGCAATTAAATAGGAATTTGCTGTAACTCAGGCATGGAATGTCCAATCTGCCCCAAACTTCATACTTTTGATAAGCGTTCTGTCCTGAACACATCTACATGAGAATATTCAGTTATAGTAATAGCGCCACCTACTGGCAACAGGAAGTGTCATGTTTAACACGTTGATGCCATTCTAGCAACATGTTAAAAATGCCATTGAGGTCTAAACATGCTAGAAACATGTTAAAACATGCTAGCTAATGTTAAAACATGCTAGCAATACTTAGCTAAGTGGTAAAGCATGCTAATTCAATGAAACAGGATGTTGTTGTTACTCAAGAAGGCAATGTCCAATATGCGCCAAACTTCACACTTTTAATAAACGTTCTGTCCTGAACACATGACCATGCTCATATTCAGTTATAGTCATAACGCTACCTACTGGCAACAGAAACTGACATGGTTAACACAGTAATGCAGTACTAACCACATAATTATTGTGTACTAAGCATGCTAGAAACAGACTAAACATGCTAGGAACACTTAGATGAGTCATGAAGCATGCTATTATCACCATTATACAAAACATTTTGTAACTGACTTTGACATACTCTTACTATATATACCTCCTTAAATGTACATTTCCCAACCATGCTCTGTCTTCCCAAAGCCACCGAGTGTTGATGGCACGGGTGCGAGGGCCCTTTCATCGCTGCTTGTAGCTTTAATTTATTTTGTATTCTTTCTTTTGTTTATTACTTTTTATTTTATTTTACAAGCTTATATTTTTAGTTTCATTATTTTGTTTTCTCAAGTCATAGCTATTGCCAGTGTGTGTGTTTTTTTTGTTTTTTTTCAGGACCACTCTGTTTGATTAAGATTATTGTAGAAGCTCTGAATTTTATTTGCCGTCAGGCTTTGCTCTGAAGTGTTCAGCTTGAGGGTTTGTCCACAAGCAAACCTAGCTGAGGTTTGAACCCCCTGGAGCCTAAGGCAATTAACCAGAATTTTTATAAGCACCAGTTACATAATTCCACGTGGAAGTACTGTAATACAAGTAGTAATGAGTAAACCAAAGTAATGAGATTGGACAAGATTGAGCAATCATGTGCCTGCATGAGGAGGAGTTAGGGGTGGAGGATGGGGAAGCATGTCTGTGCGACAGACTGAAGTGTCTGTCTGTGTGAACTGAAATCTGGCATAACGCATGTCTGTGCGACAGACTAAAGCAAATGAGTGTATGGATGAACTTATGCCTTGATTAACTGGTAGTGGGAGGAGTTACAGATCAGCTGATAGTTGTCTGTCACGCCATGGTCTGCCTGAATTACGCTTGAGCTCCATTCTCAAATAACTCTTTTTTTTTTTTCAATCTCGTTTTCTTGTCTTGCATGTGTGTCTCATGTTGATTCCTGCCCTGCTTCCTCCATGGTCGCTGATCCTCCCAGCCTGGCAGCTAGTCCTGGTGCTACTGTACGTCAGTCTAGTGCTACTGTACATTAATTCTCATCACCAAGTGTCAAGCCTCTGGTTCTCTCAGCCGCTGCCTAGTCTCCATCACTGGTCATCGTGTCTGTTTCAGTCTCACCCCCCACCAGCCTGTTTCCCCAGTGTGTGCGCTGCCCCTACTGTTTGGACTGTTTCATTCCTCAGTTACATCTTGTGCCTTGTCTACCGTAATGTCAATAAATCTTGTCATCGCTCATTTCTGCATTCGGGTCCTCTCTCACTAAGAACCATGACACTTATGCTACTAATATGCATCCTTTTAGAGATAGAGAAGGTAGACCTTTGAGGTTACTGTCCCAGTGAGAAGCTAAAAGTACAATTCTAGAACATTTTATTTCTGACAGTGTAAACAAAAGCATAATCTAATAACTGGAGCAATTCCAATAGGGTCCTCACACCATTGGTGCACGGGCCCTAATAATTCACAGTTTAGGCCTATTGGACGTTAAAACATGGCATTCAAATATAATGTTAAGTGGGTATAAATTCCCATTTTATTCTTAAAATCATTTAAGAGTTTAGTTTAGAGGTATTGGTATCGATACTGGCCTTGAAAGTATCAGATTAAAAATAACAAATGGTATAGCCCATTTCTAGTAATGGTTAAATGTACTTGAAAATCAATTAAATTGAATAATCTTTCACCGTGTCATACAGAGTGGTGCAGGTATGACGTCAGAACCTGGAAGACTAATTCGCTGCTGGTTCCTTCAAGATTTTCCTATGGGGTTTTATAATGGGGTTTTCTTTTTTTCTATTTATATATAAAATAAAGCCTTTGATAAACATAACCTGATGATGATTTGATGTTTTATTCTACAATGTAAATGACACACACCCATAGTGAAAACGCAAATTTTGAAGTAGTTATGTTCATTTCTGAAAATGTGCGTTTTTAATAAGCAACTAGATTAGACAGCTTGGGGTGAGAGTGTGTACAGTGTATGTTGTAGAACAAAATGCCAAAGTATAGTCAAGACAAATTATATTTACCAAGGGCTTTATTTTACTCATTAATTGAAAAACCCCATTATAAAACCCAATAAGAAAATCTCGAAAGAACCAGCGGCGAATTAGACATCCAGGTTCTGACGTCATTCCTGCACCACTCTATTATCAAACAAGTTATATTGTACATCACATTTCTCCATTGTATCATGCAGCCCTAAATTTAAAAGATAACAAAGAGAAGCAATAAAATAAAAACAACTCACTGATACATCGCCCCAGAATTTGGCCACGTCGTAATCGTTGGTTCGAAGGAACTCTGTGAACCACCCAATAGACCGCTTGCTGCCTTTGTCCACCGTTTCGTCTCGCTCAAAGTTCTCATTGTGTTTGTTTACAGAGTAGTTGGTCAAGTGCATGTACAGCTGGTTCTGAGGGTATTAAAAAATAAAAGTCCATCAGAGCATAGATGCCTTTTTTTTTATAATTTGTGAAAAAAAGCATAATGTCAGTGTTTTGGCAGCTGAAAGAAGTAAATCTATGTAAATAAAACCAATATTATATAAATTGTCACATTTATTCTCTTACAACAATTCACAGAATGGTTTTAAAAAATATATTGGCAATACAATAATATTTTATTTAGTATATGTAATGCCAAATGTTTTAATGCAACATGTCTTAATGAAGATCCTACAATATGACAGTTTACAAGCAAAAAAAAGGATTAACAGATGGTTACATTTCAACCATTTTACATTAGAATAGTTTTAGGAAGATTTTCAATATGTCATTTGCACATACTTTACAATGTGTGAACTTGTTTAAAAATGACTGCAAGAATTGCAGAAATCTCATTGTCATCACATCAAATATGGTGTTTACTCTAATGAATCTGTTACCTTTATGTATAATAGTGTTAAAGTCAATATGAAACAGCATTTGCAGCATACTGTATACTTTTAGCTATGAAGAATTGCTTTTATCTATCAGGATTGGCCTGATTGTGAAAAGTGTCTATTTGAGTAGTATGGAGTAGAGGGTTTTGACCATTAATGAAGTAAATTTTGATGACTTTTTATTAGTTCATTTACTACATAGAATTAAAATGTTCACATCGTTTTAATGATGTCATAAGCCAACTTACCAGGTTGGACTCGTTTGGCGTGTGGTACTTCTCTGTACCCATTCGAACCAGGCCGTCGTTGTAGAGGAAGACACGCAGTGGATCACAGGAAGTAACAAGAATGTAGAATCTCAGGTCAAACTTGTAGCCCTCCATAAGGAAAGGCTTGTCCAAGTATTCCTGCACAATGAAGTGGTCCTGGACCGGGATCTTTTCGCAGTTTCGAATCAGAGATATTCTGGGAGAAAATGGATAAGATTCTATCAGAGCACATCCCTAAAATGTGGTGCATATTTTATTGTTGGTTAAGAATCCAAACCTCTGAAGCGTATCAGAGAGAGCGAGTTTAATAAGGCGTTGTCTCTATCGCTGGTCCCTGGACCCTGACTAGGCCCAGGTTAATAAGACCAGATGTCTTGGTCTGTTTTAAGCCCTGCCATCATTTATTTCCTTTGATTTTGATGTTGAACAGATCTCCAGCTCTTGGCTGTTCTAGAATACAGACAACGATGTGTTCACCAGTACCAAACACATGAAAAAAGTGAGGTTTGGATGTTTAACAAACAAAGGGGCCTTAGAAAAACCATTTTGACAGTAAAATATACGACCATTGGTCTGCATTGACTTAATTGGATACATGTTTCTCTTCGTCCGGTTTCCATGGCCTCAACAATTACCTGAGACGTCAACTTTCCAAGGACCACAAGCTGCTGAAGGAGGGCTTGATCACCACAGTTCATTTGTTAGCTATGTCAGCTGATAAATATTGCAAAAGAATTTGTCTGCTTGTTCTTGGTGCAATTCAGTGTAGAGGTTCAGCACTATTAAAACACAGCTGAACGTTCTCATGAGTTGTGATGTTACGAAATATTCTCTAGTGACTCATGATACATTTGACTCATTTACGGTTGTTTGTTTAGTACAAGCATAACATTGCAGAAAATGACCAAACAGGAACATGGGCCGCAAAAAGACATGCATAACATTGAGATGCTCCATTCTCTCAATTAAAACAATTAAAAATGATTTACTATGATTGAGTCTCTAGCGTAATAAGTGGCTCTTGAGGGATTTCTAGGATTTATTACACTTCAAATGCATTCTGTTTTCAATGAGAAATGCCACATCCATAGCTGCTTATCGTTGAAAGGTGTTTTGTTTAATAAATAAAAATGTAATTTATAATTAAAAATTAAATATTAATTGTTTCTGCTTTGCGAAGGGAGTTCTGAGAACTTGAATTTGATGCTCAGCCAAAAGCAGCACACTTGCCAATCTTCCTTATCTCCACCGTTTTGGCACACAGTCTCTAGTCCTGCACTTGGCGTCCGTTGGCTCAGGTGTGTGTTTAGCGTCCAGTAGCTTGTGTTGTGTTATGTTGTAGAGGATAATGGGGTTGTTTGAATTGCATGACATGATTGATGAGGGCTGATGGCAGGTAATCAAAACCCACTTTGGCTGACTGTTTAATTTGGCACCAGTGGGGATCTCGTCTTTTAGCCCGCCACAGTTTTTAACAAGCCTCTGCATAGACGCAAACAATATTCATTTAGTTTTCGGCCTGAAAAATAAATTACGTAGGAAGATATAACTTAATTTCCTGCGTCACGCTACGCTTTTTCAAATTTAATCTCTAGCCTAGCAGACGATCTCCTTTCACTTGTTAAATGCAGCACAATAATTCAACCTTTGATGACTTCTCATTTTAATAAGTACAGGCTTGCTGTAGCGTATGACCATAGAAATATTCATTTACAAACGGATAAAAGACAGTCATAAATAAATCAGGTGCCCCATCTGCTGCTGTACACTTTTAGCATAGGTATGAGGTTTCAGCATGGGGGGGGGGGGGGTTGGGGGGGTTGGGGGGGGGGTTGGGGGGGTTGGGGGGGGGGGCAGTTCTCCTCTGGCCAATATAAGTAAAACATGGAGCGACACTCCTATCAGCCCATCACAATCCTAACCCTAATCCAGATATTCAGGATTACTTTTAACTTCCATCTGTGTTTTCATAATGTCAGACGATTGTCACATTTCACCCATAATGGCAGCTGCACTGAACTTTTCAAATTGGACATAAACCAGCCATTACCCTCTGCTTATTAAATTATACATATATATATATATATATATATATATATATATATATATATATATATATATATATATATATATATATATATATATATAGTTTACAGAAAAACATTTTAATAGAAAATATTGGTAATTCTCACCTCATGCTCAAAATTGTGATTATAATACACACAACCAGCTGGGCGGTCACATAACCACAAAAGTTCAAATATTTCAACACAACAAAAAGCTCAAATCTGATCCAAATATGCATATGGTCGGAACTTCATGCAGCTCCTTGCAGCCTAGCCATAACGCAACCCTATTCATAAGCGTAGTAGGTTTATTTAACAACGACTAATTAATCAGGATACTGTTCCAGAGCCAATAAAGTAGGCTATGCTGATCAGAGTATTTTACAAACTGTTCTACTGCATGTTAAGGTTCTCGGAGAATGCTAAGTTGAACTAAATGTTACTGTAAAATGTTTGCCACTTTTGTGGCAGTATGCTGTTCATAGGGAAAATGACAAATAATCTATATATTTAAAAAAAAAAAAATACTCCACAGGATGCAAAACTTCCAGTCTGTTGTAACTTACCCATGGCCCATGGCTCCATTTGCAGGCTTAACGATAAATGTTTTCTGCTTGCGTTTTCTTTTCAACTCCTTTACATAGTTCTGGAACTGTGTGCACTCGGCTGGGAAGATCCAGGTTTTGGGGATGAAGCTATATTCCTGAGGCTGACTTTTAATCATTCTAAGGAAAAGAAGAGGGTATTAAAATGAATAAAAACGAAGAGTAAAGTCAATGTTCCTTGGCTGGAAGGCAGATCATGTATCTGATATGGTATCATGTTTTCAACTCACTTGGCCATGTTCCTTGCCAAGCAGTCTTTCCGACAGATCTCACCCATTCCCGGGAAATGGTTTATCCTCTGAGGAAAATAATCACACTGTTAGAGGACACTCGGTTATTCACCTCTTAGAGGAAAAACACAACATTAGAGCCCAAGTCTTGAACTGAGACTATAATATTTTGACATTTATGTCCAATTACAGACTCAAAACAAAAGGTGGTTGTCAGACCTTTCTTAACCCCTATTTAGTTCCCCACATTGTTTTTAATTTAAAACTAAAAAAGACGATCAATTTTGACTCTAAGGGCCAAGGTAATTGGTTCTGCATCAGAGCCCATGTAGTTGTAGGTACTGACAGATGAATGAATTGCTTTGAATGCAAAGAGGAAGGGATGGGGGCTGGTGAGTTTTTCTGTATTTGAGCAAATGAGGCTGAACAAGGCCATTAATTTGACTCATATGACCTGTAGCTTGGCAGCTAAGCCAATCACAGGAAAGTGTGTGTGGGGGGGGGGACTAAAGAACAAACCTTTTTGTATGAAAGCACAACTTGCTTTTCCCAAAAAAGAAAATAACACAGAACACAACTGTATGAAAAGTGTTTCATGGATCAAAGCATCAAAGCCAATTATTTATATTGTGTATATAATATTACACCGACATGCAGAGTTGATTTTTTCACACTAACACAATACACTATTGTTTCATACAGACCGTTTATGCCATATGAATTGGGTGTAAAAGTCATTTGTTTCAATATGAAAGACAAGAAAACATAAAACATTCCCTATTAATTTCCTTCTCCAGAAAACAAAAGGAGAAATTTTGAAGCTGCTCTTTTCCAAGTAAATGCAATTGGTTCTGATATGTAACCAAATGTGTAACTCCAGTGGTTTAATGAGGGGGAGTAAATTATGATTTATTTATTTTTTTGTGGGGGGGGGGGGGGGGTGATGCATTCCTTTAAGGTTGTTTCCAGATGCCTCCTAAGATACCTTATTTTTGCAAAATTTTAAGACAGAAAGCTTATATCCTTTACACAGAAGACAATTCCAAAATGCAATGTAAGCTCAGTGAGAAACGAAATAAAAAATGTTGGACGATATGACAGAATGAATTTCACTTCTGAAATGAATTAGTAAAAATATTCAGTGTCATTTAACAGAATACCCATTATGTTTGTGTGATATGCATAAAAACACATATTAGAGTATTGTGCTTTTAGCTTATCAAAATGTTAACATCACTGTTTTTACCTCTGACAGCTTAGAATCTGATGCTAGTTGAAGTACTGACCACATAAACAGAGACCCAATCCTATAACTTTCTGCCAGGCTGCGATTTTTTTTTATTTAATTTTTTTGTGCTATACAGTGCTATATATTTTTATATAGCTATACAGATTGGACAAAAATGTATAATGAGAACAAGTGGACAACTCATAGCCTTTGGATAGGTGTAACGTGTGCTCTGTTTGGATTTAGTTTTCATTATTCTTTGTTCTGGTTTGCCTGTGTGACATTAGGTGTGTTAGACATCGGCTGCGGCTGTATGTAACCGATCGGCGAGAGTTGCCATGTGCAGGCGGGGAAACGGAGACGTGAAGACAGACACTTTCTGCATCCCGTAGTGACAGCTCACACTGTGTTGGCATACTTTACCATAGCTGGAGTGAAATAAATGCAACCTTTGTCAAATACACAGACGTTTCAGATACGTTTCCATTTAATACTTTATGTACTGCTAAATACAGAATTTGTACAAGAATAAAGTTCAACATAATACTATTATACTATATATATATATATATATATACACTATTTAAATACCAATGAAGTGGGGTCTACGTTTTTTCAGTTTTATTTTGATAAACATGACACAGAATAACATTGCGACTACATGAAAAGAGCTTTTACTGTTGTAAAAATGCAGATTTGTGAGCATTAGTGGAAGTGAAGGTGTTCGAATAAACACGAAACGTCTCAATTACATATGGTAAACCTCGTTCCCTGAAGGAGGGATCGGAGACGCACGTCGAACCGACGAATAGAAATCTCACTTGAGAGGCTTCCCCACAGGCCTTGTAAGCCTTGCAGTTTAAGTCTGACAAGTACTTACAGGCCCGGGAAGGGAGACACGGTTCTCCGCGACAAGTAAGACACAGCTGCATAGCAATGGCCCGCTCCACTGGTGGGATACACATATTCCTTAGCCGCCCCGCCATCAAGGGTGGTGAGGGAGGAGGGGCCACCGGGATGGTTTCTGGCAGTAAAAGGTGCCGTCCATGTCCATGAGCTCCTCGTGCACCTCCGGGAAGAAAGGCACTGGGGTGGGTTTCTAAGAACCAGCGCGCACCACCCCAATATACCAATCATCCAGCCTCGAGGCTGTGGAACCCACCACCGTGTCCCGAGCCCGATCCTGTTGGCAGCCCGGGAAAGCATGGCCATCATCTTCGGGTCCAACTTCGGGTCCGTGGAGAGGTCTGACCCACCCTCCGATGCAGCGATCGACATCTGTTCATTGTGGGGAGCACCGAAGGAAACGACTGGTACACACCTCGATGATGGTCCAGCACATTCCGTTGGCGGCTCTACTGGCTGCGGAGTGTGAGAGGGATGAGGGTTCCTAGGGGGTTGGTTCCCCAAAGGAAGCACGCTCACCGTGATCCTCAGGTCTCCCGTGTCAGTGCCCGAAGCAACCCTCTGAGGAGGGTTAGATCGAGGCGCAGGCACGGGGACTCCGCCCCTTTGCAGGAACGAGAGTCTCAACCGCAGCTCCGAGATGGTCATCTTCCCACAATAGGTACATGACTCATCCACGAAGGTTTGCGTGTTCGAAGCCCAGACACAGCAATCGTGACCATCCCGCGATCCCAGATAGCGACCGCATCCAGAAACACACAGATAAAATGTTATCTTTAGAAAGACGTGTTCTATCTGTGTAAGCTCTTTTAGGGACTGCTCTCACTGGTGCTGAAGGACGCAGGGGATCGGTCACCGCGAGCACAGACAGGAATGTGCGCTGTCTCTCTCTCTCGCTGGTCTTACCAGCCGTGAAACGGCTTTTGAGCGCTCTCACCTGCACACCTTACCAGCTGTGAAAACAAAAAACAGAAAAGAGAGGAAGAGAGAGAAAAAAGACTGCTCGAGCTGCTGTGCTGTCACACCCGCACCAGAATGGTGAGGTCCAAAAAAAAGCTGGCTCGAATTTCACAATCTCCTGGGAGTTTGTAGAAGGCATTGAAGTGCTTGGCTCCGAAGCAAAAGACTGAAGTGCAGTCGCACCCTCTGCTCATTATATACCCGTGCTGCTTGGCTGAACAGCTGATGCAAATGATTGCATGCCAATGTGCATTGGCTCGTTTAGTTTCACTCAAAGTAGATTGGCCTCTCTAGCGAGATTCCTATTCGTCAGAATGAACCAGCCGGCTGATCTCGCATCTTGCCATACTTGCTATACATCACAGTCACATGGCGATGCGCTGTCTCAAGTCGGACACAATTTCTAACCGGCATGCAACTGCTTCAAGTCAGCCGCCAATCTCTAGTTTCCTAGTGTGTGCCTGTTTGATCCTGTGATTATGATTCTGTTCACTTGTCGTTCAATTAATTATCTCATTTAGTCTGTGTATTTATACTCCATTTTGCTTGGTTCTTTGTCCCATCTTGTTGATATAAGATGTGGTTGTGTTTTCTCCAACATTTCTCCTGAGTTTACCTTGTGGATTATGATAAAGACTGTTATTGTTATCTCCTTCGTCTTCATCATGCGCTTCATATAGCCCCGCCGTAACAGATGTATTGTCAGCTTTTTGTTTACTCTACAACATATATGCGCATTTTTTTTTTTTTTTTTGGCCTGATTTAAGCTAAGTTTATGTTGCCAGATTTTATTTCTGGTTTGACATATATTATTGAAACACAGGCTGCATTCAAATTGTAAAAAATTCTTCTTCTGCAGGCAGAGGTAGGAAGCCAACAAGGAATGTCCGAATCCAAAGATTGACACATCCCGTCAACCTTCATCTGATCGATTTTTGAAGGCAACATATATGTATCCTTCACTGCCTATGTTATTCTACTATCCTGGGGTGCGTTTCCCAAACGTATCGTTAGCCAACTATGGTCGCAACCCTTGGTTGGAACCCTATTGCTAACAACAGAACTTGCGACCATAGTTGGCTTTGGGAAAAGCACCCCTGTGTGTTTGATCCCTTGAGTTGAGCTAAAAAATAAATGGCACCTGATTTTATCTCAAGCAAGAAATTAATATTGTCTTAAGTAAATAATTGCTTGGTTATCACAATAGTCTCTCTATTTTGTTGTAGATCATTAGACCTTTATGCCGCCTCAGAAGCCTGTCTGAAATCAGTTTAGGGTATGCCTGCAGCAAGGGAACAAGTTGAACGATTGCTAATCTTTCGAACGCAGCCACAGTTCAATGGCTGCTGAATGAACTGACTTGCCCTAAAACGGACTTTGGTTCAAATCTGTTCCTGACAAATTTGCTGACCTCAGGTGACCTCAATTGATGCTTTAATACTGTATAGTACTTTAGCCATAAAGGTTATATACAGTACATTAGATGACTTCTGTTGATTATTTTATTTATTTTTATTTTATTTATATTTTTAAAACAGGAAAAGATTAAGGACAATCGGGCCTGGCTCAGTATAAAACTGATTTTCAGCAGGTTCCTGCTCTGCAGAACATATAAACCACATACACAACAAAGTTCACACACTAAACAGCTAGAGACAACAACAGACACACAAACCAAGATATTGGACAACAAGAGGGGCTATAGAGCCGTCTCAATGGTCACAGCTATACCTGTCCATTAAATGGCGAGCAAATGTTATTTTAAATAGTCTTCTTGATGTGATAGTTCTGATGTGCTGTGGGATCTCATTCCAGGTTTTAGTGAGCACATGAAAAAAAGATCTCTGTCCATAACAGTTTTTAAAAGCCGGTAAAGGCAAGAGTCCATTTGTAAAAGATCTCGTAGTGCGCTCAGACCTTGAGCTAAGTTTCGGAACCAATTCGTTTAGAGCAGTTACAGTGTGTCCATTTGAGATTTGATAAACTGATTAAACTGCAAATGCCTGTGAAGGATGATGGGGAAATGAGTATAAGCCATGGTAAAGGTCACATCTCTTAATCCAGGGAAAATAAGAGGAAACCTTAACAGCATGTTTGTTTGTTTTTTGTTTTCATTCTTTGAACTGAAAGGAAAATCAGAGTACCTGGTAGTTCCTGAGCTCAGCGATTTTCTCATGTTGCACGGCAGAGTCGTTCCAGATGAGATTGGCCATCTCATCCTCATCTCTGGCTTTATGAAAGGTCATCTCCTCAATGACGATACGAACTGCAAATAAATCAAATTAGATTCCTTTGATATGCATTGACTCTGACAATACTGGATCATCTTTCTTTTTCAGTGGGCACAAACAACTGACTTCATTAGTAGAATTCATCCACAGAAATCTTGTTCTTTACTTTAAATAAAAACTCATGCTTTAATAATGATTATGCATGACTTATGCTTTTGCATCAACCCAAGTGCTTTAAGAATGTTTTGTCTGCATTTCATTGTCTTTCAAAAAAAACATTGCATAGCTGTAGCAATTGGCAATATTATAATCATCATGTTGTTTTTTCCATAAATATCAGCATTACTGGATAAAACCAAATCGGTGTGGCTTAGACTGAAATCCGGTTAAACCAAAGCTAGAAATCTTGACATGCCTGTTAAGTAATTATATGACTGTTAATTGAGAGATTTACTGTAAAGAATTATACTTGTACTTGTATTTCATAAATAAGTAATAAAAACAATTAAAAATTCCAGGCTGATGTAGAAAAAAAAAAGTGAAAAAATTGTGTCAGTAATTCTCATGTTTGTCTATGCAGCATAAAAAGTAGGTCTACTGTTTAGTCTTTTTATATTGTTGTTTAATAAAATTTGTTTTTTAAAAGTCTGCTATTTTTTTAGTTCCACTGACTTGTATGCATCTTGCATTTTTAAATACCAAAACGCTTTGTGTGAATGTCCCCTTTCATCAACAAGTTTGACATAATGAACAAATCGTTTTTTCTACCGATCTCATATTTTGTTCCTGCAACGTTGGCTGTGATGAAACCCTTCTTCTTCTTCTTGGTGTGGACCTTCCTCTTTACTCCATTCTGATTGGATAGTGCCGGTGGTATGTTCATGGGGGACGTTCCTTGATTGTCTGTGGAACATGTAGAACATTTAGTGACTGACAGTTCACTAAGGTTTTTATCTTGGCTTGAGAAAGCCAACATACTGATATTCCATTTAAACTTTTTCTTCTAAAATTTCTGACTGTAATTCTTCGAACTTTAAAGCTACAACTACCAAACTCGGCACAGACCTTAAGGCTGATCTGACTCATTTTGTTATTAGCTTTTCTAACTGATCAACTTACGGTTTTCCTGAAAATGAGAATTAAAAAATCTCATAGACTTAGTTTTTTTTTTTTTTGTTATTTAAAGAGCGCGTTAGTAATGTGCGCCTATAGGTGGGTCCACAATGCACGTACACTTTGTCCCATAGATGGTCTGCTCAGATCCGTTTCCTCGCTAGAGAAGCGTTCAGTTTTTCCGCTTGCAAATTCCATCATGTAAATAGTGAATCCACCATGGCGCGAGCGCAACTGGCTTTTAAAGGGAATGGGAGATGAGACTCTGATTGGTTTATTGCATGTTTCGCCCAAAACACACACATTACTTATTATGAGAAGAGGGACAACCCTTTTAGACCATGCGATGTGTACACTAGGTGCGCGGACCATTTTTCACGTCGATAAACTAGCAAAAGTGGATTCGGACAAGCCCTGAGTGCAATTGCGGCGTGCGCTTTAGACCATGCACTTAGATCGTTAAAATATGGCCCTTAATCTCTCTACCACGCAACTAGCATAGTATCTATCTGAAACATGCTAGCAATGCGATAACATGTACTAGCATCTGGAGAGCAACACTCTAGCTAGCAACCATCCAGAGTAACTTTTTTTTTTTTTTTATGATAGACCGTATGGCCTTCAAAACCTTTAAACTTCAAACTTTAAAACTCCTTAAAACTAAAAACCTTCAAATTTCAAGTTTTTAAAAGCACTTTACTTTTGGGCATTGGGCATGTATGCTCTGGTATTCTGGGTGGGCTTTTGGGGTCACAGTTGTAATTGTATCAAACTTACCTCCATCATTGGGGGGAGAGGGCATATCTCCAACAGCTGATCTCTTACTGCCTCAAAGACTTTTGAGGCACAGTTTGGCACCAATCTACTTCCTCTTCGCTGTCTTTGTGACAACAGTTTTAGGAGGTGGCAATATCATCTGTCCACTTAGATCATGAGGCAGGGGACGAGGTGAAGGTTGGTTGTAGACCGGATATCTATAAGGAAAGAGGTCAAGGCTTGTTCACACAACCACAGATGGGCATATAGACAAGGTGTCTGAGGAAGAGAGAGAGAGAAAGCGGAAGATTGGTAATGTCAGACAAAGAAGAAAAGCGAGGGAACTGCACAGTCTGGCCAAACGTTTGCTGTGTCACTCAAACCCATCAGTGCCGCTGACAGCAGGTTTCACCTCACTGATCAGCTCTTGCTGCCTGATGGGGGCTTCAGCCGATGAGGGTCTGTCTGCTTCTTGTCAAGCAAACGCAACATTAGCGCCACTGGATCATCAGCCTGTGAGATTTTCCATGTTTAACATTCTAATGTTCGCTTTACATGTCTGTAATCTGTCACGCAGCAAAGCACACGTCTAACAGCACAACATGCTCTATATTAACATCAAACTCAAAAACAAGGATTTGACACAAGGATGTCAAACAACAGTGGTGGATGTAGTACAGTACATCCTAATTTCATTCATACTACCCATATTCATACTATATAGAGAGTAGCCTACTTTTTTAATGGTCGCAAAGTAAATTCAAATGTAGTACCTACTTAGACAGTATGCGATTAAGGACGCAGCGACTGTTTCAGACTTAAAATAACAAATGGAGTGGATACATTTTTACCACAATAGGATGGTTGTGTATACACATAATTATGTTCAAAGACAATCTAAAAGTGAATTTTGCATAATAGGTCCCATTTAAAAATTATGAATCTGAATCAAAATTTTAGTAGGTGAGTGGGATGATAGCTTAGAGGAAATGCATAAATATGTTTCACAAATATATTGACAATATTCAACATACAGTTGTAATCAAAATTATTCAACCCCCATTGCAAATCAGGTTTATTGGCAAAATTGATAAGACTTTCAGCTGTTTGCAATGAAAAAATCAGACAAAAAGTAAATGAAATAGCTCAACACAACAAATGTTTCAAAAGGTTTCCCCAAATTCAACTGAAAATG
The DNA here is from genome assembly GCF_949319135.1 of Squalius cephalus. NCBI lineage: Eukaryota > Metazoa > Chordata > Actinopteri > Cypriniformes > Leuciscidae > Squalius > Squalius cephalus. The sequence continues at coordinate 10,724,655 of NC_137143.1, forward strand.
CAACTTTTAATGACTCCTGCAGTCTCAAAATTAACGAACCCCATCATGGCAATCTTTAGTACTTAGTAGAACACCCTTGTGCTGTTATGACCTGCTGCAAACGAGATGTATAACCAGACACCAGCTTCTGGAAACGTCTCTGAGGAATCTTAGCCCATCCCTCATGAGCAATGGCCTCTAGTTCAGTAATATTCTTGGGTTTGCGTGCTGCAATGGCCTTCTTCAAATCCAACCAACTATGATTTTTGGAATGACTTATTGCGAGAGGAAAAAGTGAAGTCAGTCGCATAACTGAGTCAGTCGAAAAGTTTTAGTCGCATAACATCGGTTAATGGAAATGCTGTCATTTCGCAAAAGTTCTTTGTCAACATTTAGAAAAAAAATCGCAAGAGTTTTGCACAAATCTGTAATGGAATTACGCCTTGTGACGGCCACTGTAGAACATTCTAAGACTTCTTCTGGAACCAAGCCTTAGTGGAATTTGAGGTATGCTTGGGATCATTGTCCTGTTGGAAGGTCCAATGACCAAGCTTTAGCTTCCTCACTGACGGCATGATGTTTTCTCCTAGGATCTCCTGATATGCAAAAATGAATCTATCTTGCCTTCAACACGCTGCAGGTTTCCTGTGCCAGAGGATGCAAAGCAGCCCCAGCACATCCCCGAGCCACCACCATGCTTAACTGTAGGCAAAGTGTTCTTTTCAGCATATGATTCATTCTTCTTTCTTCAGACATACCACTGATCCATAGGGCTGAAAAGTTCCAGTTTTGTTTCATCACTCCACAGAACAGAATCCCAAAACTTCTGTGGCTTATAAATATGATTTTATGCAAATTGGAGATGACTTTCCTTATGCTTTTGGGTCAGTAGTGGTGTACGTCTTGGAGTTATGTTAAGAGAAGTTAAGAGCCTTAAATTCTCTAAACAGTTCAGCTTGCACCTAACTGTGCAATCTGAAACCTCAGTGCCTGTTGCCACCAAGTCTTGCTGTAGGTCTTTTACCACTCAAGGGTTTTTCTGAACCTGCCTTCTCAGAAATCTGGTTGCAGCCATTGATAGCTTCCTTTTTCTGCTCCATCCAGGTAGTGTAACCATTGTTACTTTAACTTTGAACTTACGAGCTATATGCTTACAACGGTGTCTCTAGGAACATTTAGTGCCTTCGCTCTCTTTTTGTATCCTGTTCCTTGTTTGTGAAGGGCGATGATATCTTCTCTTAAGTTTTTAGACCATTCTTTTGACTAAGCCATATTTCTAACATGCAGTCAAACATGACACTCAACAATATACATTATGTGTACTAGCTCAAGCTCAACTGGTGCAACTAATGAAGCCCTTGATTAGTTGCATCAGGTGTGCTTGAGACAACACCTGTTTTGCAGATTTGTGCTGTTGTGAAGGATTCTATTCAGGGGGTGAATCATTTTGAGACTGCAGAAGTCATTAAAAGTTGCATTTTCAGTTGAATTTGGGGAAACCACTTGAAACATTTGTTGTGTTGAGCTATTTCAATTACTTTTGTTTGATTTGTTCATTGCAAACAGCTGAAAGTCTGTACATTTTGCCAATAAACCTGATTTGCAATGAGGGTTGAATAATTTTGATTACAACTGTATCTCATATGTTAAAGATTGTTGAAATGCCCCAAAAAAGTTTCCGCTACATTCATTCTGTGGTGGCGGGCTGCCACACCCAAAATCATCCCCGCCGCGGCTGCGGCTTCTCAGTGACATCCAATATTGTGCGCACTATTCTGTGTTATAGTTAAGCCCCACTAAATGCATAGAACAATGTAAAGCACCATACGGTTTTTGTGCACTATATTCCAAGGTTTCTGAAGCCATTCAATAGCTTAATGTTAGGTACTAATGAATATTTAAGTCGTTAAGTTAAAGTTAATGGAAATTTATCTCTCCTCAGTCATTCTCCATTTAGCATTCAAACAGCGCGTCACGTTCGGGTACGACAGTCAACACGATGAAACTCACTCCAAGATCAATGTTCCCAATATTATGCTTATATATATATATATATATATATATATATATATATATATATATATATATATATATATATATATATATATATATATATATATATATACAAATTTACCACCTTGCAAGTAACTCAAAATATATTTATCTGTTTTTTTTACAGAACCACTATTTTATGCATGATGAGAGGGAATAGTTTACAGATTAAAAACATTTCAAAATGACAATATCATTAAAACATCCTTAAAATGTCTATGTTTTATGCTTGAGAAAGTGTGCTTTGAACTGATAAAACTAAATGCAATGTAAGTCACTTTGGATAAAACATCTACCAAATACATAAATTTAAATTAATTTTGTGCACAATACTTTAAATAGTTTATATTCTGTTTGTGGAAAAGAAAATAGTTTTAATTATTTTTTTATATACATATCTTTGTAAAGTTACAATATATATATATATATATATATATATATATATATATATATATATATATATATATATATATATATATATATATATATATATATATGTATGTACAGGTAATGGTCATAAAATTAGAATATCATCAAAAAGTTGATTTATTTGAAGAATTCAACTTAACATGTGAAACTAATATATTATATAGACTCATTACATGCAAAGAGAGATATTTCAAGCCTTTATTTGTTATAATTTTGATAATTATTGCTAACAGCTTATGAAACCCACGAAATCAAAATCTCAGAAAATTAGAATATTACATGAAATCACACAGTAATTACACAGTGATACCATGGTCATTGAACCAGGTTTTGGTTCTTTTGGCAGTGTGGGCAGGTGCAAATCCCGCTGGAAAATGAAGTCAGCATCTCCATAAAGCTTGTCTGCTGAAGGAAGCATGAAGTGCTCTGGAAATGTCCTGGTAGACGGCTGCGTTGAGTGGACAGCACAGTGGACCAACACCAGCCGATGACATGGCTCCCCAAACCAACACAGACTGTGGAAACTTCACACTGGACTTCAAGCATCTTGGATTGTGTGCCTCTACATTCTTCCTCCGGACTCTGGGACCTTGGTTTCCAAATGAGATGCAAAATTTGCTCTCATCAGAAAAGAGGACTTTGGTCCACTGTGCTTTATTAAATCCAGAGTCAACGCAGCCGTCTACCAGGACATGTTCAGAGCACTTCATGCTTCCTTCATTTTCCAGCAGGATTTGCATCTGCCCACACTGCCAAAAGAACCAAAACCTGGTTCAATGACCATGGTATCACTGTGTAATTACTGTGTGATTTCATGTAATATTCTAATTTTCTGAGATTTTGATTTCGTGGGTTTCGTAAGCTGTAAGCCATAATCATCAAAATTATAACAAATAAAGGCTTGAAATATCTCACTTTGCATGTAATGAGTCTATATAATATATTAGTTTCACATGTTAAGTTGAATTCTTGAAATAAATCAACTTTTTGACGATATTCTAATTTTATGACCAGCACCTGTATGTATATATATATATATATATATATATATACAATTTTTTTATTTATTTTTTCAATGAAATGATTCTAACTTTTATGCCTCAACCATAACTTACTTTATGGCAACCCAAGTGGCAAAATATAACACAACACTGACTTCTAGTGGTAAATTTGTAAAGCGCAGTTGCACATACCTGATTTCATACAAATAAAGGACATACAAACAGATCACTGATCAAGAATGAAACAAAGAACAAAACAACATAAAATGGCTGATTTACAGATTTAAATTATAAATAAAAATTTCAAGGGAATGCCTGAAGCCATTTGGTCACACTCTTGCATGTTTACACCAGTTACTGTATTTCTGTGTGTCTCAAATGATTGTGAAGTCTTGTGCAAGTTTTTCCAATCGGAAACCTGCATGTAATCAGATAAAAACGTGTAATGATTGATTGATAGGTTAATAGGGGAGAACTGTAGGTGGTCCTCTAGACACATTTGTAGAAATGTATTAATTTTATAGTTTTGGTTTGATTCTATGAAGTTTCCTAAAACAAGAAAATTTGTTATGTAGTAATGGAAATATTTCATTCAGCATCTCAATGAATATCAATGACTAAATCTAATCAGGGGTAGTTCCTCATTTTGAGCTACGGTTTCAGGAAACACTGACTCGTTGAACTATGCTGATAACGACGGACCTTGCGAGCATAGTTGCCTAACAATGCTTTTGGGAAACGCACCCCAGACTGATTATGAATGTTTTATTTTACGGCTCTGGAAATGGTTGCAACAAACCCTTAAATCTACTGTAAGAAAACCCTTGTAATCTTAAATGAATTATCACTATAGGTTTTCTTAAATTGGTTTGATGAAACCAGATGCTGAAGAATTTTCTACAGATTGATAAATCTCAAACATTGTTTTATCTCTCTAATGACTTCCCTTTACTGACAGAAAATGGAGGGGAACGTAAGCCGTTATATGTCCAAGTTCTCCATTTATTTGCTTCAGTGCTTTATTCAAAAAAGTCTCTGGGCTCTGACTCAAAAGTGTCATCGCCACAAAGGGATGACTCATAAACTGCAAAACCTCTAAGAAAACCCTGTCACCATTGTGTTATTGCAATTAGCTCAATGCATTACACTGCAATGAAATATATGCATGAAAGCATCTGCTTTATCAATACAATTTCCAAATTATGAATTCATACTGCAATTAGAACAGTTGCTAAAAGAGACGTTCAAGCAATTTATGAAGGTACAGTCAATCTGTTACAGCACAAGACAGCAACACAATGACAGGCAGGCGTGTAAATGATGAATGAGTGCTTGAGTAATCTCATACTATCATGCATCACCTTGACAGCTCCACCACCCACAATCCACTCACACCTTTTTTCCTTTGAGATGTTGCATCACTTCCTGCTAACACCTCTCTCAGCTGTAGAGGGAGTCATAGAGCACACACAACATCACACTATTACTTGATCTAAACAAACTTAATATCATTAGAAAGATTTAAGACATCAGCTTCAATATTTGACCGCAGGACAGTACAGTACAGTACAATGCAGCACAGTACATTACAGTATGATTCAGGACGGTAAACCCTGATCCGGCTGATTTCCACCGCCAAAAGTATGCCGGAAAGTAGCAATCGACTTCATTCTCGTGCAAAGAAGAAATCTATACAGTAAACAACAATGGAGGACATACAGCAGATCTTGTTCATGCTTCTCGGCATGTAGCTGTTTGTCACAAGACAAAAAAACATTGTGTTGCAATGGTATTGTTTTTCAACTGCAAGTGACGATTCTCTGTCAACCAATCAACGTTCTGCTGTGAGTCTAGCTCCACCTTTTAGGTACCAGACTACTGTGACAAGTACCCCAACAGAAGGGTCCCAAAAAAATGGTACGGTACTGTTCGTAATCTTGGTAGCATTCACAACTCCTGACAATCGAAAGGTAAATAATTGCGTACAGTAAATACTGTACTGCACTGTACCGTGCCGCTCGGTGGAAACGAGCCTATAGTGCACAAGACAGCGTCCGTTAGGGTTCTTAGTCCAAAAGTGCGCATATTTGGAGTAATATTGATAAATGAGAGCAGCAACAGCCCTGGTAAGATCTTTACTTTTAATGAAGCTGATTGTGTGTTAAGCGTCTGCAACTTACTTTCACTTTGATTTATATTCAATAGTTTGCACGGAGAACCTAGAAAAGAGCCCGAGAGGTCCTGTTTCAGGCAGGGAGACGTGCCAAGGTGGCATCAGACCGTCGTCGGACTCCGGCGCCCAAGTATGTCTGTGGGCAAAGGGTATGGCTATCCAAGGACCTGCCTCTTCCATGACTCGAGTTAAACCAGTTTTTTCTTCCCCTCTGAACCCTAGTGTGTCTTTCCCTTCCCCCCACCCCGTTTGGTTGACGGGGTCCCTGTGTATACTGTCAGGAGATTGCTGGACTCCAGAGGGCGTGGTAGATGATACCAGTATTATGTCTCTGCCGTTGTTCGTCCGGAGATCATGGCTGTCTTGTTTGTCCAATCACTCGCTTTGGCGTGTCGTGTTTGTGTTCGTTCGCCTTGTGCTTCGGCATGTGTGGTACTGTTGTGTTTGCCATGCATTCAACTGTCAGATGTCACACCGCCCTCTTGTTACCATGTTAGTTATTTATTACTCTCATGTTACCCCTCATTAGCTTTCCTTTATATTCCCATCGTGTTTTTTGTTCTGTGCCAGATCGTGTTTATGCATAAAGCCAGCTATCAAGGAGAGCCATGACATCTTTGCCAGTGTGGCATCAATCAGCCTTCCAACTATTGCCTGCCGTTTGAAGAAGCATCAGGTTTCTATTAAACAAATTTACCATACCAAATTATCGTTTTAGAGGCTGATGGAGCTGAATTCTGCTGTGAATCATCAATAGTATCTGTCTGCACCCTGCAAGACTTCAAGTTACGCCCCTTCAAGTTACGCCCACTTCAAGTTACGCCCACTTCAAGTTACGCCCCTTCAAGTTACGCCCACTTTCAAGTGACCGCGAGAGCGATTAGAGAACGCTCTCGCGATCGCTCGTAAATCGCTCTCGCACGAGTTTAACATAAACTGAACATACTCGAGGTAATTTAATGGATTCTTAGCTGTTTAAGAACAGAATCCTCTGAGATTACATTTTCAAATGCTTGTTTTGTCTGTACAGTAAAGCAAGTTGCAATCTGCATTAGTGGCAGGGTATTGATAATGTATTGCTAGAAACCATTTTGCAATGTATTGTTTTTTCCATTATTTGTTCCACCTCAACTACTTTGGAGCAAGCATTAATATAGATATCCTTTTGGAATTGGAATTTTTTATAAATATTCTTAAACATCTTTTCATGTCATATTGTATGCTTGATGTGCTGACAATTAATTTTTGACAACACTAATGAACAGCTAAATGCACTGCTGTCAAACACATCTTATGATACTGAAAATAAGCCGAAAATTATCTTTTATAGTTGTTTATAGAATCAATTGTCACTTAAAATACTAGCTACTAAGATCCATATTACTATCACACAAGCCAATGGCCTGTGACTATGCATAAATGAACGGATGCATAGTCAGATTAATGAATGAAATACAACTATTCAGGAACAGAAGATTGCATTTGACTCATGCTGCATACACATACGCAATGACAATTATGCCTACTGTAAATATAGAGTTACATCTACGATTAGAGTTGTTTGCATAAAATGCACCGTGAACATTCACATTGTTTGCCCTGTGATAGGCTACAATTTATCTCCATAAATACTATTTTCTCAATTCTGCGCATATATTTTTACTTACTTAGCCTACATCAATTGCTCGATCAATATTATCATCACATATTTTACATTTACATTTTTTACTGTAGGTAACGTTACCACAAACAATTTAATATAGATAAGTTTGTGTATATTTTACACGTAGTAGCCTACAATATTGTATGTGCTGCTTATAAACACCAGACAGATAATGATTTATGAAACATGGTTTTTACTCATCTCACTTGCAAAAAATAAATGCAGTAATAGAAAGTGTAACGACACTGACAGTCTATCCGGCCAGATGTTCTGAATTGGTGACTCCTGATTTGCAAGACACAGCTCGTTTGTTCTTGAGTAAACAAAGGGGCATTCTGTTTACGACCCCTTTGGGGCATGATTGACCAACGAGGGCGCCACTCGGGCGAGCCTCGCTAGAACATGACACATTTATAACAAGTCGAGCGTTGAGCAGAAGGCTTCAAATCTCGCCGACTCACAGGACACACGTCCTGACCCCCACCCCCACCCCCGGAAGGGCAAGAGTTCACCAAACAGCCTGAACTCTGAAAGACATTCGAACACATACACACACCAACATCCTTTGTGTTCAACTTAATATCTGTACAATTCTATTATGCATGTTGATTAGCGTTGATTTGATCATATAGTCATGATCTTCGAGTGTTTGGCTCTGAAATGCATTTTTGAAGAATGTTCTCCCAATAGAATCGCATCCCGTAACCCGATCTCACTACCCCCAAGCTCATCCAGCAAAGGAGATAACGGGGGCGCAACGCACACACATTCCAAAACACACATTACACACACAGACACTTTTCACCAAAGAAAAGTACCGTAAATATTTCAAATATATTCCTTTTGGTGCTTAGATGTCTTCACCTGTCACAATCTAAGTGTCTACAATTTTATTGTATATTAACCACATGTAAAATGCCTATAATCGTGTTTTTGAGTGTAATTTTGTATGCTTAAATGTTTAATCTGTCATCTTTGGTATCTGGATAACCGTATTATCCTGACTAAAACACTCATACATGCTAGAGTACTGTAAAATGTAATCTTCTGTATATACAATCTTTCTGGGTAGAAATGACGAAATTTCATACCATCATAAACCATGCAGATTAGTTGCTTGACAAGACAAAAGAAAGATCTTCCCGCCCGAGATGCTCTAAGATGATTGGTTAGCGTACGCAAGTAGGCGTACGCTGAGTTTTCCCATAAAGACCGATCCAGGAAGACACGAGAACGAGCACTTTTCGTGAGAGGTTTTTCAAGATTCATGCCTCCCGTTTAGGGAGTATTCTTTTCTCTTTCATTTTATTTAAGTCTTTCTTTGTTTCCGTCTTCGGACTCTCCCTACGTTCAGCGAAGTGAACTTCAGCAACTTCAACTCAAAGGAAAGACTCCATCCGAAAGTCCGCGACCGCGCTCCTCTTCCTACAAGACGGGCACGAGCACGAGCACTTCATCTGAGAGAAGTCCATGACTCCGTAGAGAGCTTTGCTTTCATCTCCGTTTTCTCTTATTTTCTTTAAGTCTTATCTTTATTTTCGTCTTCGGACTCAGCGAAGCACACTCAGCAAGCAACTCCAACTTTAAAGAGACTTGAACATCCCGCGGCCGCGCTCACCGAAGCAAGCCCTGTTTTCTTAAAGAAACACGGCACGCGCACGTCTCCCCTCAGACGACTCGCGCTGCTCCTAAAGACACGCAGAACCCTGCCTTCCTCCCTCATACAAAGAGAACTATTGAATTGAATTGAACTTACAATGTGATTTCTTTGTTGTCTCTTAAGGGTTACTTGTCTGTGATTTTTGCCATAGCCAACTGCGATCTCTGATCACAGATGTTTGCTTTCACTTCCGATCTCGTCTCCCATCCTTCTCTCTCTCTCATCCTTTTCTGTCATTCTATCTTTTTCTAATTCTGATCATTTTATTCTCTCACTGTTATTCGTTATCTTGTATTGTTTAACTGTATTTTATGTACATAGACATATAATCCGTGTGTATTGTGTAGTTTGATATATTCCTTAGGTCGATGTATTAGTCCAATTATTAAATTCCATATATCCTTGATTGACTCTGTTTTAATTGCTCATGTTACTAAGTCCCTGAAATGTTCGATCTTAGCTATATGCTTTATCTTGGTAGGCTACGATTTAAGTAACCTAATTTTAGTCTACAAACACCGAGAGTGTCTTTTCAAGGCCTGAAAAAGATACTCTTTCTCGTGTTTGTAAGAAGGATAATTTTCCTTGAGAGTTAAGTTAATCTTACGTTCAATGTTTGCTGGACAAACAGATTGTTTGATAACTAAATTAATTCCATTAAAGTTATCCCATAACTTCGAGCTGAAATAAGAACAATTGATGTATTAATGACGAACCATGACCCGTTATGGTAATCGTTCATATATCAATCTAGTTCAGCTGCGATAAATTAATGTAACTGTAACATACAAAATATTAATCATATTCATGATTAATTATTAAAATTCCCTATAGATCATTTGAGCTAATATTAATATTAATGTACAACCCATTGTTGCTACAAAAGCATATAAATGCACAGGTGAAATACACTGAAAATTATATGCATTTAAGAATTTGGTCGGGTTGAAGTCATCCCTCCGGATCTTCTGCATCCACTCAGCCCGTACCGCAGCGTCAACGGGGAATGCATGAAAGCTGACTTATCTGTTGTAACGTGACGAAACGGTACATAACGATGAAGTGCTGAGGCTGTCACCCTCTGAAAGGCAAGTCACCACTCTGAATCCTAAATCACTCATTGTGAAAAAATATCTCTGTGGTAATTTACCACAGATGGAACTCGGTCGCTGTTGTCTCTATCTCTCGCTGTCAGATGTACTGGCCCACACACTCAAGTTCGAACGTCAACGGTCGCCGTGCACAGAGCGAATTCCGAGAGCACGAGAAGGCAGCATTATTATACCGCCAGAATGTAAAATATTGCTTAACAACGCTAAGCGAGGACGGTTGAGTTTTAATAGATTATCAACTCCAGAAACAATACCAAAATGTGTTACTACTGTATGAAAGTGACTTATACACTTCAATTTATTCGGTTATCTCTGGAAAATATTCTTACTGTTGTCTCTAAACGAGCTGCCATCTTGCCAACAAAATCTCGTTCTGACATCTCGTGTGGTTCGGTGTGATTTGGACAACTTCAAGTTACGCCCCTTCAAGTTACGCCTCTCTCTTGCAGACCGCAGACAGACCCAACTCTGAATCATCACAAGTAACCCATTGGTTTCAATCTGGCAAAAACCAGACACCGTGGACACCTTTTTGGCCAATGGGCAACCATTCAAGTACCTGGAGGTGGAAGGTGTATGATCTCCATCCTCATGAACATGTCATCCTCTTTCATTAATGAGGCTTGCTATGACATAACTGCACAGCAATGTCAAGACTGGATTCGTCATGAACAACGAATATATTCACTGTGATATTGATGAAAATGAATAGCCAAATGTTGATGACAGGTCAGATTTAACCTAGTGACAAATAAATATACTAAAATGTATTTGAAATACATTTATTTTATGTTAAGTATACTACAAATACATTTACATATTTATGTACTTAATATAAATACCCTGCAATTGTACTTTTACTATACTAAATTGGTATACTTAAAGTCTGATAAATTGGAACAACTAATTTTGTACTTAATGCACTTTAGTTATCTAGAAATAGTGCTGATGTCCAACAAGTATTTTATTGTGCTAAAGTGGAACTATTGCAAGTATACTTCAGGTACACTTTAAATATCTTGTATTTAAAGATTGATATTATACAGAGATCATACTATCATTACTAATAGTGATATTAAAACACATTTTAGGCTTAATATTAAGAAATGTGTATTATGCAATAAAGAAGTACTCCAAATAAAGTTTAATTATAATATTCATATCAAGTCTCAAGCGATGTCTGTAAATATGCTTATGGATTATGACCATATTTGTCACAGTGTCTGGTTTTGTGTATCTGTTGATATGTTGTGGGTGTGGGATCTGTGGGTGGTTTGCTTGTTTGTTGCTTAGAAACCAGCTGATCACTTAATCAGTCTGCAGTTGCAGCTAGTTAATTCTGTTTGTTTGCTGCCTATATCTAGCGGGAGTGATTATTGCATGTTGTCGGTTCGTTACTCTTGTTACTCTTGTGTATGCTCTCTTACCAGCTCCGGTGTCTGAGTTTCCTGATGGAATTATTTCTGCGGCTAGGAATAATGGAATAGGATCGATCTCGTCTGTGTTCCCAGACTTCTGGAGATCGTTGGAGTCCTCTTCTTCCAGTTCCCGTTGTCATCCGCTCAAGGACTATTCATATCACTCATCCTCTCCTGTATATCTGCTTCCAGGTCGCCCGCCTGCTAATCGTGGTGTTTTGAGTGTTTCCATCAGTTCAACCCGTTTGTCAATAAACTGCTTGCTTGCAATTGGATCTTCGACTCTCATTGTGACAGAACGAACCGACCATCATTAGATCCAGCAAGCACGGCGGAATTGCAGAACGAACTAACCAACATGTGGATACCGCGGAGTGAGGTTTTTCCACCTGGAGGAAATTCAGGGTCTCATATTTCCTTGTTTGAGTATTTTGCCTTGTGTGCGCGTAAGACTGAGGAGACCATGGCGGTCAGCTCCCCTGAACCCTCTTTCGTCAGCACAGCAGACGACTGGTCAATTAACACCCCTGTCCATAGACAATGTTTTGAGGGAACCCGTCTGGCCAGGTTTTCTGGGACCCGTGGAGGCCGCAGGGGAGGAGGTGAGGGGTGAGTTCTGCCGATCCGGGGACTGTTCACGTCACGCCTGCAGATCCCGAGACTGTTCACGTCGCGTCTGCCGATCCGGAGACTGTTCACGTCGCGTCTGCTGATCCAGAGACTGTTCACGTCACGTCTGCCGATCCAAGGACAGTTCACGTCACGTCTGCCGATCCAGAGACTGTTCAGGTCATGTCTGCCGATCCAGAGACTGTTCACGTCACGACAGGGTGGGGGGCGTGACATCACGATGGTGGCTTTCCATCGTGATGTCGGTCAGCCATCACAACCCTATTTTGTTATTGTGTGAGTGTGACCAATAACGCGTGAATGCAGCATGATCTGAATGCAGGGAAATACACGGAAGTGAATCGCCATCATTAAGAAATGAGATCGCATTTATGTTTGAATCGAGATTGTGATTTTTTTTTTCGATTAATCGTGCAGCCCTAAGCTAAAGTATTGGCCAAACGTTTAGAGGCTCATCTCCAGTCCATTATATCAGATGATCAAACTGGCTTTATACTGGGTCGTCAGTTGTCTTCCAATATACGTAGACTCCTATGTCATCAAGGCCAGAAATGCTATCTCGCTAGACGCAGAGAAGGCTTTTGACCGAGTGGAGAGGGATTTATTCACGGTCTTACAAAAATTTGGGTTCGAACCTAAAATAATATCATGGATTTGTCTACTATATTCCACTCCATCAGCTTGTGTGAAAACGAACTCTGAAACGTCTCCTTATTTCTCTCTTTCTCGTGGCACCCGTCAAGGTTGCCCACTTTCACCTCTCCTCTTTGCCTTAGCTATAGAGCCTCAAATTGTATCCCGATTTGCGACGCCCCTCTAAATACACCACTAACCCGATTGTGCTTTCATCGCTGAAAATTTGGAAACAGTTTCATCATCATTTTAAATTAAACACATTGTCCACCTTAAAGGAGAACTCCGGTCAATTTTAACATTGACATTTTAACATTTTTTTGTACATTTGGAGTGCTGTCAATACAGAGAACAACGACAAAAATCGGTGTTGCCTACACCGTGTTATCCTCTTTTTAAAATTTGCACCCTGTTGACTTCAATGGAACAAAAATACTCCTTCCGGTTTGTCACAAGTTTCGGAAAGTTTTTTTCGAGTATGGCTCTGTCTTACGTAAGATAGGGCGGAATTTCCTTATATGGGTCCTAAGGGCACTTCTCCGGTAAGATCGCGGCCGCGCGCGCACTCGTAGACTAGAGCAAGAGAGTGAAAGCAGTTCGCCATCAAAGCGCCCTGCCCGGCTTTTGGGAAGTCAATGTCACCAAAGAAGTGTGTTTTTGGTTGCCAGGGCAAGACAACCCTGCACAGATTCCCAAAGAACCCAGCGTTAAGGAACCCGTGGATGGAGTTTGTTTTCCTGAGCATAAACGGAGTTGTGTAACTGTTAGACTGTTTGTTCCCTGCATTTCGACGATGATTGTTTTATAAACAAAGCCCATATCGACGGATTTGCAGATCGTCTAATGCTTAAGGATCGAGCAGTCACAATGATAAAGGTTCGCGGTCGTGCGTTGGAACCGGATGGTGAGTAAAACTGTTTGTTGAACAAATGTCTCTGTGTGTTGTCACTAGCTTGGCGCGTTAGCACAGCTAAGCTTCGCCCACAGGGCCCGCCCCCAGCCGCTCGTTTTTTTCCGGAAAGACTCGGTACAGTCTATCTTTCTGTTAAAAATTTAAAAAAACAAAAGACTTTTTGGAGATATGAAGGATGCAATATTACTCTATAGGTACTCAAGATTAACAGGAGATTGAGTGAAAATGAGCATTTCACCCCCCCTTTAACAGCTCATACACACTGTATAGTGGAGTGGTGACAATGTTATTCTTTTAAGTTTCCAGCATTTTAATAATAAAAGTGTCACAACAGTTATAGTACAGTGCTTGGCAGTGGTCAAAAAGGTTTAACAGAATGATATTTGGATTGATCCCTTCTGAAAAAATCTGAGATGTGGATTTGGACAGCAATTTAATTACCACAAGCCCTTGGTCAATAAACAGAAGGTAATTCGGCAAGGAATTTCAACGCAGGTGGTGGGAGAAAAACACTGACATTCTGGATTCGGAAAGCAATAAAATCACCAACTTGCACCTGAAAATGGTGAAATTACCTTACATCCCGATGATAAATGATTACCGTCCGAATAGGGCTTAAAGCCCGGGACACACCAAGCCGACGATCGGCCGTTGGGCAGTTTTTGTGCGTCTGCCGACTAAGTTTTCTCAGTGTGTTCTGGCAGAAATTGGTCCTCGTCTGCTTTTTTTCGGTAGATTCGACATGTTGAATCGGCATCAGGCCATCGGTGAAGGAGGGAACTCTGATTGGCTATTCAGCTTAGTGAAAGAGTCAGTGCACGATAATAGTAAAACAGCGAGCAAAGAAGTCAAAGGGCAATTCCACGCAAAAATGTCACATCCATAACGCCAACTAAATACCATGGCATTGTGTTGGTGTTATGGATGTGACAGTTTTGCGCAGAATTGCCCCAAAACGGTACAGATAGAAGGCTGTTCTAATGTTACGTCATCTTACCTGAGTGTTCCTTGGCGAATATTTCAATATTAACATGAGTGGAGTGAAATAAAGAAAGTGTTTAACAGGATTGATATTCAAAACAGTAATGCACTGCTTTGTTTATGGTTGTGTATCTGCAGCCTGCAGCATCGGTTTCCCTTTTGGAATGACGAATATAGACTAATATATCAGCAGAAATAGACAGTTGTCTAATTTACACACAGGCGCAGAACACGCATTCTAGCTGACAGTCGGCAGCAGTTCTCTCGGTGTGTTCAAGTGCAGCTTTTTTCCCAGACGCAGGCAACACGAAGCGACAACACAGTCGGCTTTCATCAGCGCTAGTTCTTTGGTGTGTCCCGGGCTTAAGACAACCAATCATATCTTCATTGATACTTTTTGAAAATTGTTTACTCTCACTTAATTACATGTGCCTGTCATAGCCCCACTCCCTCAGACTCTGCATCTGCGGCTGTAGAGACTGTCATACCTGTCATATCTTCAGCCTTTTCCCGGACCCGAAAAGCTGTATTCAACAGTGTGGACCTGACAGCGTAATAGCAGATCCTCCCAACATGCTCATCAGGGCAGCTCTAGGCAAGAACGCCACTCTTCAGTCCCCATGTCCAGAGTCCATTCCAAAGGATCAAAATCCAGAATCCATTCCAGAGAGTGAAATAAACCCATAAATAAATTCCATAAACCTCTTTTCACAGCCATAGTTCTTGGCTCCAATGTCTCAAGCTTCCCTATCACAGCCAAAGGGACCGCTTCTGAAATATCTATTAACCCTGTACCACCAGCACCACCCTGGCAATTCCCTGTACTGACGACAAGTCCCTGGCTTCCTACTGCTGGCACCTCCCAGGCTCCCTGAGCTACTGGCACCTCCCTGGCTACCTGTATTGCCAGCACCTCCCAGGCTCCCCGAGCTACCGGTGCCTCCCTGGCTCCCTGTATTGCCGGTGCCACCCTGGAGGATTCATAGCCTACCGGCACCACCCTGCTTACCGGCCTGTAACCTGCCACGACTCCAGGGTGCCCGCTCCCTCCCTGCTCGGACTCTTTTTGGCGCGAGGTCGCACCTTCCGGCAGGGGGTGGTTATGTCACATTCAGAGTTTGTTTTTTCATGTGTTTCTGTTCTATTCATGCCTTAGGGTACATTTACACGACAACGATATGCTTAAAACGGAGAAGTTTTTCCTTTGAGTTTTCAGCATACAGACGACACCATTGTAAAAACGATCCCCCATTCAAACAGATCCGCGAAAAAGACACAAAAAAAAGCTGTATTCTGCTACAGTACCATGCCAATAGATGGCGATGAAACACTATAGATTGAACACGTAATAGGCTACGCATGTCCAAGACGTCATCGTTTTCAGAAATTCACATTTTTGTTGTTTAAACGAAGACCGTTTTTAAAAACTTGCACTTTGAAACCCGTTTTCAAAAGTTTGCGTTTTCAGGCACCCAAAATGCCATTATCGTGTAAATGGACGGCCAAAATGCATAAAGAGTTTTACATTTTTAGTTGAAAAAGGTGTCGTGTAAACAGACCCAGTTTCATTGAGAGTTAATTAGTTCTGTTCGCTTCTGTTCCCTACATGTTTGTCACCATAGTTACACATTGATTAGAGTTCTCAGTTCAGGTGTGCATTAAGTTCCCCAATTTGGTGTCTCTATTTATACTTTATACTCTATTTTCACTTGCAACAATGATCATATTTTCATTTATACTTTTTGAGAATCACTTATTCTCACTTAGAACAAAACAAACTAACATTTGAATCTCTTAAATGAACACTACCAACCAATATTTCAATCACTTAATTGCCTTTGATTACTCAGATCTTTGAGTTACTGTGGCACTAATATTAGTGATAGACAACAGTATTTATACTACAGATCTAAATCTGGAAGATGACTCATGCATGTGGCGTAATTTGCAGGTGGGACATGTCCCCACCACTTTTTGAAACATCTCGCGGCACGGATGTACCTAATACCAGTGTTGGGAAGTTCACTTTCTACATGAACTAGTTCAAAGTTCAGTTCACAAATTTTAAAATGAACTAGTTCAGTTCATAGTTCATACTCAAAATTTTGAACTAAGTTCACAGTTCCAAAAATGAACTAGTTAATAGTTCTTTTTTTCCCATGTTGCTGCGAAATATTATTTTTCAAAATGATTGCCACAGCCCATATAGAACCACAGACAATTATTTGATCAGTTTTAACACTGAAGCTATGCGTCAGATTTTTTACATCCACACCGACCTTGTCATAAAACTCGTTTAAATGATCATACGACGCCTCCTTGCTGCTTTTTGTTTTGATTTGTAACGTAAGTGATGAGTCATTCATGAATGATCCATTCATTGCGTCTGTCACGTGACAAATGAACGAAAGACTCGGAAGGTAAAGTAATTATTTATGTTCCCTGTAAACGATTTTTTACTGCATTATGATGCTTTCTTAATTCAGAATATGATCAAGATTGCGTAGGTGGATGTGTTCTGGGAATTTGGCAGTTAATAGTATAACATTTAAAGCCCCTTAACTGAATGAAATGACTCGAAAAAAGATTTGTTCATTTTGATGAACGAGATCGAACAAGAGAGTCAGTGGACACTGGTGGCTGGTGTTGCCAGATTGGGTGTTTTTCTGCTACATATTAAGGCCGGTTTACGGTGTGTTTTAGCCGGGTTTTCGCCTGGAAGGCTCTATAGAAATCTGCCACTCTATTGAACGAAGTTAAACTGAGAGAGCGTGGCGTTCACAGACACCAGAATGAACGAGTTCACAGTAACGTTCATCAGGCAGTAATACAGTACGTTCAGTTCACGTTCGCCCAAAATATGAACGAGTTCATGAACTATCGTTCAATGAATGCGTTCAGGCACAACACTGCCTAATACAAATATCCGCGCTTCAATCTATCTCTTAAAGCAGGGTTTCTCAAACTCGGTCCTGGAGGGCCACTGTCCTGCACAGTTTACTGTAGCTCCAACCCTGATCAAACACAAGCCCCAAGGCCCTCCAGGACCGAGTTTGAGAAACCCTGACTTAAAGGGATGGTTTGGAGTAAAATCAACCTAGGGTCCTTTGCACAATGACCTCGAGCCAAACACCCCTCAGAAGTCTTTTTTCCCTTGGTTGAACATTATTAAAGTTAGAGTTTATTTAGAGAAATCAGCCGGATGGCTTAGTGCAGGCGCTAATGGACCCTATGATGTATCTCATAAATAACCCCACTAATAATGCCCAGAATGGTACCAAACTTATACAGTAGCACAAATTGGTTCTGTACTCATAAAACGAGGCATTGTAAAGTTTTAAGTACATCAGGAGTTTATTTAAATAACACTTGCCTGACGGCTCATGCTACTGCTAACCCGGACGTCGAGGTCACTTCAGTGAATTCGGAAAAGCATGTAAAAGTCCTAGCAGAAAGCGATGCATAAGGATGTAGTGTAACAATGAATTATTATTTTTTCCTAAGTGTTAACAACTTGGTGTTAACTAATAATTGTTGCAAACTGGTACTACCACCAACAAAATATTAGTGCATTCCTGGAACTGGGCGTCTTTACACTACACTACAGGTCATGGAGCAAAGGACCCTAGGTTGATTTTACTCTGAACCATCCCTTGCTGTTGCGGAGACTCTATTGTCTTTCCGGTGAAATTACAAAACTTAAATGCACACAAAAGTGTCCCTGCTTGATATTAACAAAATAATTGATAGTGACAGCCCTACATTTAAGGCCATTATATGTAATTTGTGTTTTGCTAAGAAAAAAAAGTCACATTTACATGCTAAATTGTAACATAAAATGTTTAGTATTTAGAATTCAAAACTGCCTAAATATTTCACTAAAAATTTCCAGTGTTTGATTATTCAGAAATTGTAGCTTGTCACTGGGGTACACCTCATTCCAAAACTGTACTTTCTTAGATATTTTGAGAAATGTTTGAGTGTTTTAATTTTATTTTGTTTAATTTTTTTTTTTTTTTTTTATCTTTACAATGGAACTGAATATATGATAACTAAAACTTTGATTTTGGTTTATCAAAAAGTACTAATATGCAGTATTTAGTGGTAGATAATAAACAGTAATGTGCTCTAGTGACATTTGTACAGTATATTTTTTTCCAATTTCCTGAGATTGGTAATGTAAAATACTTTTAATATAATGTCAAATACTATTTTCATGGATTAACCAATGACAAAAATCTCCAAACTCTGATAAACCATGCGTGAGGTCAAGTCAAGTCAAGTCATCTTCATTTATATAGCGCTTTTAACAACGTAGATTGTTTCAAAGCAGCTTCACAGAGATAAGCGTATAATTTAAGGTAACAGAGATTGTTTTGGCTTTATAGCAGAGTTAAGTTATTTTCCATCTAAAGTTAGTTTTGATTGATTTGCTTCCGTCGCAACGATCATTTGTTATTAAATTAGGGGCCGCTAAGACGACACCATTCCCTCTACACAGACTTTAAACGCGAAACTGTGAGAAACGCTGATGGCGTTCACATGCGCATTTAGAATGGGTTCTATAGTTATGTGCGTTTGAAAATACGCAGGTTTGGAATTCCCTACAAGCCAAGCCTAAACAAAGTACTTGTCTTTCCTTATAAATAGGTCACACTAAGCGTGGGTGTTAAGTTTTGTGTAAGTTTCTAAAATTAGAGCACAGCTCTTAGACTTGGACATATATGTCCCCTTGGCAACATAATAACCACACCAGTTTTAATTATAGTATGCAAGAAAAAGATTGCCTGGCCACACAGCAGTGGTGTATATATCAAATGTAAATGTAAAATGTAAAAAATGTCACTCTTACACTAAATGTTCCTGGTTAAAATAAACATTACATAAAAAGAGATACCAAATACAATTCTATTTTGTATACATTAACTATGTAATGTTCTATTTTTCAAAACCAAGTATAAATTTCATCAAGTTAGTGTTTTTACGCATTTTTTTTTTTATTCCAAAATAATAACTAAAGATAGTAACAATTTAAACAATATAGGCAAGGGTAGGTGTACCTATTAAACCCACCAAAATCTAAGTCTAGGTTTCTTTCATAGATATTGGCATAGTTTATAAGAAAAATCATTTGTTAAAATGCAATAAAATGCAATATCTCTCATTTGAAAATGTATTAAGTAGTTGATGTACATGTTAGAATATAAAATTAAGATATTTTTGGAATAAAGTCAGAAGTCTGGCATGGGCTTAATTGGTAATTTTGCACCATTTAAGCCCGCATGAGTTCCAAATAAGCCCACATCATTATTGATTCACAAAATATAAAAATGAATTGATTTTAAAGAAGTAAAACATCCATATATTTATTCAGTGACAGGGAAGTATTAAAAAAATTCCTTTTGCTAATGTTTGCCTGGGTGGGATGGGTAGGTGTTAGTGGCCGGTGGTCTGGAGCCTTAAGTCGGCTTGACTGGAGTTGTAGCTAGAGTCAAGTTGGAAGTTTGACTGGGTGTATCTCGGGAGCCAAACCGAGTTGGGGCTCCATAATCAGGGCTTAGGGGGGCCTCCTAGAGGGCAGGAAGTCGCGGTATCTCGGAGCCGGACGGTCCCAGGGGCTCAGGACTGTGGGGAATATAGGGAATATATTATGCCTGGTTATACATAAAGGACATTAGGACAAAACAGGCTCTATCTCATTTGAATGAATGTGTGTAATTTGTAGGCCTATCTAAATATAGTTGTAAATTAAGGTAGTAAGTAAGGTAAGGGTAAAACGTTAGTAAGGTAAAAGCACACAAAAAAATGTTATCATTAAACACTTTCAGAAAATTGATAAAAGTTTGCAATTAGAGGGATTCCTCATTGAAACACATAAGGTGGGCTTAAATGGTTCCACAGTAAGTAATGGTGAAAAAAGACAATGTTTTCCTTTAAAAATGTAATATATGTTTACAAATGCATGCATGGAGCTTAAATATACTGTGGACTAAGTATCATAGTAGTTTTCATTGTGCCCACATTGAGAAATGTTGTTTTTTTTCATTCAAGGTTAGCTTGTGTTGGCTATAGTTTGCATGCGTTTTGTGACACTGTACCATTTAAGCCCATCTTAAAAGAAGTTAATTTATGAAAATAATCTTCTCTACAAAACAATTTATGATGTATTTATTTGTAAATTGATGTAAAATGAATCTCAAAACATTTATTGTTTGCAGTTCACTGCTTAATTCTTTGGCAGTCTAGCCTTTCTGTAAGGTTAATGGTTTGACCTAGAGATTAGCTTTGAACGCAAGCTAATAAAACTCATCTTTCCATTTAAAGGAAAATTATATATAATGATAAAGTACTATTTGTTCATACACAAAAAACAATACATTTATCTCTTGTTTGACATAATATCAATGTAGTTACCAAAGAAATGGCTGAAAATTGCAGAACTGTGTTGATTTCTGAAGGACCCCGAAACACCAAAGTTTTGGGGTGACTTTGTGTGAGGTCCCCTGAGACAGCATGCACATGGTGGGGCTAACTCAACATTGCCAAATGTGATTGGTATGCAATAAAAATGGCAAGGAAGTAGCAAATCACTGGATTGGTTAAAATAATGAGCAGCATAAAATATTATTTTCTCTTTTTTAAATTTGACTTCAGAGTTGAAAATGGGCTTAATGGGTACACTTACCCTATATTATTTGTGAACTAATGTTCAGCTTTTCTTTGTAATAGTGAACTTATTTTCAGCAGTCATCAGGCCCTATTTTAACGATCTAAGCGCATTGTCTAAAACACACAGCGCAAGTGCACTTAGTGTCTGAATCCACGGCTAACCGAATCCACTTTTGCTAGTTTAACGATGGGAAAAATGGTCGGCGCATGGTCTAAAAGGATTGTCCCTGTTCTCTTAATGAGTAATGGGTGTGTTTTGGGTCATCAAGCTTTACACACTGGTCACAGACAAGAAGATATAGGCCTACCTTTAATTTCCCCAAGCTGATTGTTCACTTAAAAAAACCCAAAGTCTTTATGTTTTCATGCTATTTCCAGTTTGATTTTGGCATTACATAAAGCTGTGATATCTAAATGGCTGAGTTGTTTACTTACTGTTTAATTAGTCTTCCCATTAACGCCATGGGGTGTTTCTCTAACTGAAGGCTGCATCCTACCGAGACTGTGTCCCTCCTAGTCCAGTCCTTGTAGGCTAGTGTCCTCCTCAGCAATTAAACTCTAGAATGAGACGGTCTAGTATGTGTGCATGGCTACGTCAAGTTCCCGCCCCCACGTTCACGGAACGAAAATACTATTAAAACTTAATTTTGGATAAATGCTTTGTATTACAAATCGTTATATTAATTGTCTTCCTATTCAGGATCGATTGCTCCTGTCTGCCTCGTTGCTTCTGCTGCTGTTTGCGTTGGTGTGCGTCTGAAAGCTTCGTATATCTTTCTGTTTTGAATCATTATTTACTATCATTCCTTGTTGTTTATACTGCTAAATATAACTTACACAACATCACACATTCACCTGACATAGCTAGCTTCAATCTAAATCATTATTGCTAGCACAACACGCTAGTAATTCGCTAGCCTGTTAGCGTGCCATCCGCAAGCTCTTTATTTATTTATTTTTCTCACGCACGCTCGCGAGTCCATCAAACAACTTGGGTGAGTAGGATCAGTCAACAAACACGGTAAGTCATGTCATCTTCTCCTCTTATTGTTACTTGCACCTCATGCAACATGTTTAGCATATCCTTCTCTGTCAGCAAAGGATTTACATGTGATAAATGCAGGGAGATAGTAAAGCTGACGGGGAACATTTCAGAACTAGAGACACGCATCCAAACTTTAATCGAGGATAGTAAGAATGCAAGGGCTTTAGATACTGCTTTGGATGCGACTAGCTTAGTGAACTCTGTACATTGTTCGGTTCCAGCTGAAGTAGAGCCCATGCAGCAGGGCAATTGGGTGACGGTGAGACGCTATAGTCGGGGGATAAAACACCGCTCTTCCGTTCCGATAACAACATTAAACAGGTTCTCCCCACTCAGGGAAACACCCACTGAGAATCCTGTTGATTGTGCCCTAGTTATTGGCGATTCTATTACACGGAACGTGAAAATAGAGACACCAGCCACCATAGTCACATGTTTGCCGGGAGCCAGAGCGCCTGACATCAAAGCAAATTTAAAAATGCTGGCAAATGCTAATCGTAAATTCTTTAAGATTAGGCCTATTATTCACGTCGGCACAAATGATGTTCGACTCCGCCAGTCGGAGATCACCAAAATTAATATTAAAGAGGTGTATGAACTTGCAAGTACGATGTCAGGCACTGTAATTTGCTCTGGTCCCCTTCCTGTTCGCAGGAGTGATGAGATAGTCAGTAGATTGTGTTCACTCAATGACTGGCTGTCGAAGTGGTGTCCGCAAAATAATATAGGATTCATAGACAATTGGAAAAGTTTTTGGGGCAGACCTGACCTGTTGAAAAGAGATGGTATTCATCCCTCCTGGGATGGTGCTGCTCTTCTCTCTAGTAATTTGGCTCATAGTCTTAGAGATAAAACATGACAATCTGGGGCTCAGGTCAGGAAGCAGACAGACTGGCTTAACCGACCGTCTGCTAGCTGTCTCACGTCACCAAGGTCAGATAAATCCCATCACATAGAGACTCTTTCACCTAGCTATCATCACATAGAGACTGTGTCTGTT
Organism: Squalius cephalus; assembly: GCF_949319135.1. Lineage (NCBI taxonomy): Eukaryota > Metazoa > Chordata > Actinopteri > Cypriniformes > Leuciscidae > Squalius > Squalius cephalus. The sequence continues at coordinate 10,748,013 of NC_137143.1, forward strand.
TCCCGAATTTGGAAATCCAAAAAAACGTTTCAACCCATCTAAGGTTAAAAATGTTATTGATGTTCAACAAATAAAAAACAGCTATAATACAGATGAGCAAATGATAAAGCTTAGGTTGCTGAATATTCAATCCCTTACTTCAAAAGCACTTATTGTTAATGATATGATTACTGACTATAATCTAGATGTGCTGTGTTTGACATAAACCTGGCTAAAACCAAATGACGTCGATTACATTACTTTAAATGAGACCACCCCGCAAGATTACTGTTATAAACATGAACCTCGTCTGAAACGCAAAGGGTGTCGCTGTAATTTATAGTAATATTTTCAAAATCACTAAGAAATCTAGTTTTAAATATACTTCTTTTGAAGTGTTGGAGCTTAATGTAAAAATATATAGTGTAAATGACAAATCACGTTGGACATTTGTGCTGGCTACTGTATACAGGCCACCAGGGCACCATAAAGATTTTATCAAAGAATTTGCTGACTTTCTATCAGAGTTAGTATTGGCTGCAGATAAAGAACTAATTGTTGGTGATTTTAATATACACATAGATAATGAAAAAGATGCATTGAGATTGGCATTTAAAGACATTCTGAACTCTATTGGAGTTAGACAACACGTGTCAGGACCTACTCATTGTCGTAATCATACTCTAGATCTAATATTATCACACAGAATAAATGTTGATGCCGTTGAAATTCTGCAGCAGAGCGATGACATCTCAGATCATTATCTAGTCTCGTGTAAATTACATTTAGCAAAGGCTGCAAAGCCAACTCCGTATTACAAATATGTTAGACCTATCACTTCTGCCACTAAAGATTGCTTTATTAATAATCTTCCTAATCAGTTTCATCATCTCAGCATCCCGGATAGCTTAGAAGAACTCGATATTGCAACAGAAACTTTTAACTCTCTCTTTTTCAGCACTTTAGACACAGTTGCTCCGTTGCGCTTAAAGAAGATTAAAGAAAATAGTCCAACGGCGTGGTACAATGAGCACACTCAGGCACTTAAGAGAGCAGCCAGAAAAATGGAGCGCAACTGGAAGAAAACAAAACTAGAGGTAGTTCGCATTTCATGGAAAGAGAGTTCGATTGCATACAGAGAGGCCTTAAAAGCTGCTAGATCTGCTTATTTTTCAACCCTATTAGAAGAAAATAAACAAAACCCTAGGTATTTATTTGAAACAGTGGCTAAACTAACGAAAAAGAAAGCTTCAAGCCCAGAAATTTTCAAGCAACACAGCAGTAATGACTTTATGAACTTCTTCACTTATAAGATTGATAATATCAGGGACAAAATTATAACTATGCAACCGTCTACTACAGTACCGCATCAGGGAGTGCATTGTAGTCTCCCTAAGGAAAAATTCGATTCATTTATTAATAATAATTAATAATAATTCGTTACATTTATATATTTGTTACGCTTTTCTAGGTACTCAAAGCGCTTTACATGGAAGGGGGAATCTCCTCAACCACCACCAATGTGCAGCATCCACCTGGATGATGCGACGGCAGCCATATTGCGCCAGAACGCCCACCACACACCAGCATACTGGTGGAGAGGAGACAGTGATGAAGCCCATCAGTATATGGGGATGATTAGGAGGCCATGATGGACAGAGGCCAAGGGGCAAATTTGGCCAGGATGCCGAGGTTACACCCCTACTCTTTTTCGAAGGACATCCTGGGATTTTTAATGACCACAGAGAGTCAGGACCTCGGTTTAACGTCTCATCCGAAGGACGGTGCTCTTTGACAGTATAGTGTCCCCAGTGTATTGCTATAGGAGAGGAAGAATTCGCTAAACTCATTAAATCATCTAAAGCGACAACATGTATGTTAGACCCTATACCGACTAAGCTACTGAAAGAGATGCTTCCAGAGGTCATAGATCCTCTTCTTACTATCATTAATTCATCTTTATCTCTAGGATACGTACCAAAAACCTTTAAGCTGGCTATGATTAAACCGCTTGTTAAAAAAACGCAAATTGATCCTACAAAATTAGTCAATTACAGGCCGATCTCGAATCTACCCTTTCTGTCAAAGATACTAGAAGAGGCAGTATCTTCACAACTATGTTCCTTTTTAGAAAGAAATGATATCTGCGAGGATTTTCAGTCAGGATTTAGACCGTACCATACTACCGAGCAGAGCATAGAAATGCGCAGAGCGGCATTTTTAAAAGGACGGAGCATCGCCCTATTTCCCGCTCCAATTTCGCTCCGCTCACACCACGATTCTGAAGCATGCTCAGTCAAGCCTGACTACTGTTGATGACTGTGCAAGATGGATTCTATTTTCAGTCAAAACTCGGCTCAATAATGGAGTTCATATGATAATGTGGTAGAAGAAAACGAATTTTGAGACATCGTTTCAGTCAGTAAAAAAAAGACACATCTCTCGAATTTATCCCCATTTAAATTTTAATCGTGCGCGTTGCGCAAAAGTTCACTTATCAAAATTCTGGCCTAATAGTAAATTTACTTTTAAAACTTTTATGTATATTTTTGTTTATATAATTTTTATTTATATTATTAGGCCCATTTATTCGTTTAATTTTACAGGACTTTTTGTGTAGGCTATATTCCTTCTTACATAGGCCTAATTTGTAATTTGAAATAAAACATTTCTATTTGAAAAATGTTGTTGTTGCTCATTAGTTCTTTAGGAGGTAAGGCTGTGGTCTAAGCTAAAAGTGATTATACATGTAGATTTTTTTCCTTTTTTGGAGCGAGCGGGGGGGGATTTGAGTGGAGCGCGAAGCAAACTGCGTTGAGCGCTGAGCGATAATGAGCGGAGCGGCCTGATGTAGCTTTGAGCAGGGGAGCGGAGGGGTGAACAGTTCCGTGAGCGATGAGCTGAGATTCTCACCGCTCCACTCCAATCATATGCTCTGGTACCGAGACAGGTCTCAGTAGAGTCACAAATGATTTGCTCTTATCATCCGATCGTGGTTGTATCTCTCTATTGGTGTTACTCGATCTTAGTGCTGCATTTGACACTATTGACCACAACATTCTTTTAAATAGACTTGAAAATTATGTTGGCATTAGTGGAATTGCATTAGCATGGTTTAAATCATACTTATCTGACCGCTATCAGTTTGTAGCAGTACATGAAGAGATGTCTTATCGATCACAAGTTCAGTATGGCGTATCACAAGGCTCAGTACTAGGAGGACCACTGCTGTTCACTCTGTACGTATGCTACCATTAGGAGATATCATTAGGAAGCATGGAATTAGCTTTCACTGTTATGCCGATGATACTCAGCTCTATATTTCTTCACAACCTAACGAAAACTACCAATTCACAAAATTAATGGAATGCATAGCTGATATAAAAAATTGGATGACTAGTAATTTCCTACTACTAAATTCTGAAAAAACAGAGATTCTAATTATTGGACAAAAAACCTCCTCACGTAATAACCTAGAATACTGTCTAACACTTGATGGCTGCTCTGTTAAGTCTTCGTCGTCGGTTAGGAAACTGGGTGTGCTCTTTGATACCAATCTTTCATTTGAAAGTCACGTGTCTAGTATCTGTAAAAGCGCATTTTTCTATCTTAAAAATATATCTAAATTACGCCATATGCTCTCATTGACAAATGCGGAACAATTAGTTCATGCGTTCATGACCTCAAGGCTAGATTATTGTAATGCTCTACTGGGTGGTTGCCCTGCAAACTACAGCTGGTCCAAAACGCAGCAGCTCGAGTTCTTACTAGAACCAGGAAGTATGACCATATTAGCCCTGTTCTGTCAACACTGCATTGGCTACCTATTAAACATCGTATACATTTTAAAATATTGCTGATTACTCACAAAGCACTAAATGGTTTAGCTCCGCAGTACTTGAGCAAGCTCTTAACGCATTATAGTCCTTCACGTCTATTGCGATCTCAAAATTCTGGCCAGTTGATAATACCTAGAATATCAAAATCGACTGCTGGTGGTAGATCCTTTTCCTATTTAGCACCAAAACTTTGGAACAGTCTTCCTACCATTGTCCAGGAAGCAGACACACTCTGTCAGTTCAAAGCTAGACTAAAAACACATCTCTTTGACTTAGCATACACATAACACATTATAGACTTCTATAATTCAATGTTAGGCTGCATAGATCAGGTCAGCCGGAACCGGGAACACTTCCCATAAATCCTGATGTACTCATTACATCATAAGAAGAATGGCATCTACGCTAATTTTAGTGTTTTTGTTTATCCCGAGGTTTTCCCGCAGCCTGCCGGATCCAGGCTGTATACAGATCTGATGAAGGACCTGCGCCTGGACCCGATGTCATAGCGGATGCTAAAGTACCAACTAGTTTCTCCTTATGGAGCATCCCTTTACCACTCTACAGATAAAGCGTTGTCGGGAAAATTCGGTTCGCGTATCTACCCCGAAGTGATAAAATTCTGTATCAAAAATGTTAAGGCCAGACAAGTAGTTTTTTAAGGCTTGGTATGTAGGGAATTACAAACCTGCGCACATACATTCAAACGTGCATACCAATAGACTGAACTCGTAATACGCATGTGCACGCCATCAGCGTTTCTCACAGGTTTCGCATTTAAAGTCTGTTTAGAGATTCCTGTTAAAACGGTGTTGTGTTAGTGGCCCCTAAGTTAATAACTAATGATCGTTGCGGAAGTGAATCAATCAAATTAACTTTAGCTGGAAAATAACTTTAATCAAGAACTGCTATAAAGCCAAAACAATCTCTGTTACTTTAAACTATCCTTGTATCTCTGTAAAGCCGCTTTGGAACAATCTACATTGTTACAAGCGCTATATAAATGAAGTTGACTTGACTTGACTAATGCAATACAGTGAATGACAGCCATCTGAGGTCTCCCAGTGGCTTACATTATTGTCAGTTTAGTGTTAAGTGATTAATTTACAGCAAAACAAAAGATAACATCTATGCTTTCATGTCCGAAACATATTTTTTGTCTTACATTTCATAATAAACTCAGTCAAGCTCAGTACTGACTCGTTTTCCATCTGTTTTTTTTGTTTTTTTTTCGTGAATTTAAATGTGTGCAAAGGATTGTGTGTTATTTAAGGAAACGAAGGATACATCTGATGCATCCTTCAAAACAGGCCGAATGAAGGACTCAAAACGAAGGCTGCCTTCCAAGGGATCCTTCAAATTGAGATGGCCTTCAGCGACATTTGAGACATGGCAGCTGAGATATGCAGCCTTCGTAGGATGCAACCTTCCGTTTGAGAAACATGTCTTCATTCGGGACAATTCAAGAATGCGCACGTAAACAAGAGGCGGGATTTATAGCACAAACCAATCATATCATGATAGAGACATTGCCTCCTCTCACGTGACTTTCCCCCATTCATTCTCAATTACCCCCCACTAAACCCACCGCAGACATGTAGGGTGTCTTTTTTAAGTCAATGAGATCAGCGCCTCCCGCTGTAACTTCACCTGCGGCTGCGGATGTTGCTGTTGGGCAGTGTTATTTGCTTTTTTAGTTATTTACATGTTTAATGTCACATTTTGTAATATGGGTTATTTTCTCACCCAGTTTTTTTTTTAGACACTCCCCTTGAGGAAACACCCCTAAAAGTGCATGTAAAATATACAATAAAGTTGAGATGAAATTATACAAGGTTACTTGACTTTTTACGTCTATTCAGTTTTTGTAACATGTCCATGACAACCGATAGCCTGCTTTTGTATGCTTTTAATGAAGCTCTGGTGTAGCGTGATGGGAAGTGAATAAGGTAACGTCAGCTGTAAATGTCACCGAACTCAATGTCAGGAAGTTTTTCTACACATTAAATGCCTGTAAAAAGAACTTGCGGTGCTTCATATGGATCTATGATTCCTATCTTCCTCTTGTATACTTGATATATATTTTTGTGATGCTAATAAGTGCGATGACATGACGTGAAGAGTTAGCTGAAGCTAATAATAGTGGTGGGGGAAAACTCGATTCTGTTCAGTATCGAGATATTTTGCGCACGCAATTATATCAATACTGTAGCGCAAAGTATTGCAATATTTAGGCTAATTATAAAACAATTATACTAATAATTATATTATTAGTATAATAATATACTCCCTAATATATTACCCACCCCTAATAATAGATCTATTGCCATTAGACAGTCCATAGACAGTATAGCCAATGTGAGTAGCTGACGGATGTATACCGTCAAAATGGCTGACACACGGCTAGGGGTCACGTGACTGGGAGATCCCTATTGCAACAGTGAACCAATGACCAAACAACATCAACCTCTCTTCAACCATTCTCTCTCATGAACAGAAGACATCAGTGATGTAATCTGCTGTTAGACTTGAATCACTGGTCTGTTACAGCATAGAGCTCATGGCTCAACAAACGTTATATTCTACTGCTAAGAGGCTATAGAGGATGTGGCATGAGGTGGAGAAATGTACAGACAGACAGATAGATCCTGATCTTTTGTTGTTCTTGGCTCATGTGCACAGGTTAATTCATGATCATTATGTGATGGAAGTGTTGGCAATTGGCATGCGTGTTGTGTAGGCCACATATAACGAGGATGATCAAAAGACCCGAACTGCATCCAAACACGTGGCTTTCTCCATTCATTCTCCTTCTAACTCACAGTTAAATACAGGGTGTTTCGCGCTGTCATGTGATCCATTTGCCTCTGATTTCTCTGCATGATCCACTGATGCAAGGAGGCCCAAATGATAATAAAACACCGGTAATGCATTGCCAGGATTTATGCAGCTGTTCATCTAAACTGCACAATGAACTCGTCAACAATGCTTAGGTTATATTGCATGTTATTAAAGTGACAAATAATCATTATTTATAAACTGTAGATGCGGATGCGATGAGAGATGCAGAGATGCGCCGCATTCTGACACACAAGACAGCCAGATAGCTTACAGACACTGAGCCCAAGCAATTGAATAATTATATGTCAATAGTATTATTATTTTGTATAAACTTTGTGACCACTGTAATCAGATCATTGATGATGAAAATGAGAAGGTTGTGAGTAAATTACCTAAACACGGGCTTCTGTCTCTCTGTCTGCGATGATGTCGCTGTTCCTCGCTTTTCTCTGTTTCTTTGTGTGTAATTCTTATGTTTTTACCTTAATTAATATTATTTCGTTTTAACATTTCAATTAAATGTTTGGCTTTGAATGAAAGACCTCAATCTGCACTGTATGTTGTCCAGTTACCGCAAGTGTACGATGAAGATGGACCGACTTATTCTTCAGATAGGGGCGCGTGGACTGCATGCTGTTTACACAGTATAAATAACACAATATAATTTAACCACAGTTTGGACATTTTTATTGCCTATAAAATGTAATAAGATTACTGTGTATTACTACATGATTAAGTGGCATGCTTTAGCGTGTATGTCTACTGTTGAGTGATCATAATTCCCCACTGCGAAATACATGGACTCTTCCGGAGCGCACGGATTCTTAGCAACAAACCAATGTTTCCATCCGGGTTCTTATTCAGATGACTAATATCAATAAAGAAGCTAATAATAAATATTATACATTTCCTATTTCTAAATTAATTGTATCAATTTTTTTTTTTTTTTTTTTTTTTTTCACAAAATGTTATTATGTGACCCTAACAGACACCAATATATGAACAAAATTAGATTGTTAAGCATTTTCCACTGTTTAGGCTACTGTGACATTAGATTAAAAACTGAAAGGTGACTTAAAACTGACAGTAAGTAAAATACAGCTAGATTTTGCTTTTTTGTATTTCACTTTAATAATATTTAAACAAATATGATGTCCTTTGTCTACCTAGCCTATTAGTAATTTTGTAACATTTGTGTTTGAATGATATTTTAATCTCACCATTTAGTCGTGCATTTTAATAAACTGGCCAATTAATGTAGATATCCAAATCATCACTGAAGTTTATTTCATCTGTTCTCCACATGATGGCGCCACGACTTAACCGTTCGACACGGCGGTGGCCTATTATTTTGCTTTTGTTTGTAAGGGTGTCTAGTGGCAACTGCCTGGAAATGTGCACCAGTGTTTGTTTGTTTGTTTGTTTGTTTGTTTGTTTGTTTGTTTGTTTGTTTGTTTGTTTGTTCAATTCATACTCTAAGGAAAGCACTTACCATACTTACCTTAGTGGTTTTATCAGGGGGAACTTAGTTTGAATTGTGAATTAGAGTGATGAGTAGCAGTAGGCTAATACAAGTCAATAATAATGTCACACTTTACATGATTGCATAAGTCAGGACTGAGTAACACTGATGAACCTGTTGATGTGATTACTTTATAGAGCGCATAATGACAGCAACATTGACTTAGACAATGACAACTGACTTAGAAAGTCAGTGGGTAGGCCTACATTCTTCAAAATATCTTTTGTGTTCAGCAGAAGAAAGAAATTGTCTTTTCTGAGAATAAGTAAAAGATTTCTACAGGTTCTATTGACGAGTTATCTCTTAGTTGGAATCAATAGCCTACATTCTCCCTGTGTTGGCCTTTGGATCCTCAGAGTGTTTCTTTTGTTTTTCCTCCACTGTTTGGGATGTTGAGCAAAGGGCCTGATGACCCGTATTTACTTCTTCATTAACACATATTCTAACAGGAAGTATAACTAGCTCAGTTGGTGGTAAGACAACGACTCTATGTTAATCTGTACTCTCAAACAGGAAATGACTATGGCTTGTCTGTGCTCCAGAGACTTTAGTTGAAGAGCATTTGTGGTTATCAACCAGTTTGAGAGTTTCCTCCTGTATGAACAGTGCGTGTGTGATGGCCCAGACAAAAGATCCAAACTTTGGGCAGTCATCAGGCACTAACTCTGCCCTTCAGAGACTGGACACTTTAGCTAGCCGTTTTTTTTACAAATACCGGAAAGGAAACCAAGAGAAAGGACTAGAGAATGAAGGGCCACATGTGTCAGAGTACTCTGGCCTTTGGGATGCAACAAGTAAGTCTAAGCCTTTTCAGAGATATATTTTAAATTAATAAACAATCTAATGAATGTTGTTTCAATGCACTAGAATACTGCTTTCTTAAACTGGCTTACTCTTGATATTAACTCATTGCATAGATTATATCTCTGGTTTATTTTCTCAACCATTATAGATTGAAGGATATGATGTGATGTAGGTATTTTAATAGAAAATATCTGATGAGTGCAGAGTAAAATGTGTTAGCCTTGTCCAAATGCATATATTTCCGTACACTTTGATTGTTGTCAGACTGTTTGTGGTTTTAACAGGAAGAGAAACAAGTCTTCTCAGAGCTAGCAAACAAACCTGAATTTTCACTTTAGTGAACAGTGGCTATTAAAGCATTACATCTATGAATTATTATCTTTCCTTCTAGTTCGTAACAGACGAGATAATAGGCCGCCCTGCACACTGCTATCACAGTTTACTTGATGTCTGTATTTACTAACACGGCACTTTTGGTTCCAGTGAAATTACAATATAAAATGTAACCAAATTCTCTGTTACTGATATACATCTGACAAACAGATGCAAAAGCAAATCTCGTGACCAAGTGGCAGCCTGCACCTCATAAAAGATATCAATCAAAAGTCCATAGGCCTATATTGTAATGTTGGTTGTAGCTGGCTTTATGCAGCTGGCTTTAGTATAGCTATAGCACACACTTTTTTTAATGTGTTAATGGTAACACATTATAATAAGCTACACTATCTAACATTAGTTAATGTATTAACTAACATGAACTAACCATGAGCAATACATTTGTTACTGTATTTGTTAATCTTTGTTAACTTTAGTTAATAAAAATGCAGCTGTTCATTGTTAATTTATGTTAGTTCAAAATCCATTAACTAATGTTAACAAGATTTTAATAAAGTAAATGTTGAAATTAACATTAACAAAGATTAATAAATGCTGTATAAGTGCAGTTCATTATTCCTTCATGCTAACTAATGTAATTAACTAATGTTAACTAATGAACCTTATTGTAAAGTGTTACCATTTTAATTTGTATTATGTCTAACATACGGTGTTGGCAGGAAGTGCACTGACTCTACTGAGGTTTCCTGCCTTTTTTTCCTTCTTGCTCAAAAACATAAAATTACATTTAATTTTAACATTTATTCTCCCCTCAAGCAGAGAACAATCTTTTGCCACTGATGTTTATTCTGTAATCTGTTCCGTTTAGTGAAAGAAGTCTTGACAAAAGCCAAAGATGATTTTTTGATTAAATGGGAGAGTCAGCCACAGGTATGAGAGCTTTATTACAGTAAACATCAAAGTCAAAGACCATTTTCTCCAGCAGAACTAATTGTTGTCCTCTGCCTTTGGATCTGCAGAGCACATCATGTCTAGATGACTTTGACAGGCTGAAAACTCTTGGGACTGGATCTTTTGGGAGAGTAATGCTAGTCAAGCATAGACAGTCGGGACAATACTATGCTATGAAGATTCTGGACAGGCAAAAAGTGAGTATGCATACTGTATATCCTCCTGCAGGTCCCAGCAATTGCTATTTGTCCTCTGTAGAAGACATTTGTTTTTGTTAATTAATTATTATTTAACAACAGGTCTCTCTGGGCTTCTTCGCCCGAAAACGGGCGAAAACTTGAACATTTCGAATTGTTTAATTTTTTTGCTTCATCGGATGGGGGTGAAACTTGGTGACTTTTGTTTTATTACCTATATGAACACACAAAAAAATCAAGGAGATGATTCTGATATGTTAAAGGGTCGTAAAAAAAAAAGTCACACTTAGCTTCCTCCCGCCCGAAAACGGGCGACATAGGAAATGAATGGGAAATACGAAAAAATAGGAAAACTCAGAGAAACTTTTGGTGGTACAAGCTACAGATCAGCCACTGTGCTGAAAATAAGTGTACAGCAATGAAGGGGTGACACTCTAGAACATCAAGAGTGCAAATAAGACACCCTCCCCCCCACACACACATACCCACACACACAAACACACACACACAGAGAGAGAAATGAACTGGTAAGACTGAAACAGCCAATTTTGCCCCAAACTATATAAAAATTATATAATCATAATAACTCCAAAACTATAGCAAGGAGAGTCAAAAGGTAGGTATCGTTTGAAAGAACTCTTTTTACATTTTTTGAAAATATAAATTACATTACATTTGGACATTGTCCTGCCAAGAAACAGCGGATAAAAGACAATATATATATTTAATTTTTATTATGATTTTGCATATCTTTCTTATTTGTCATGGAATAACTCAGGAAGGAAATAAGGTAGGAGGAAAATTCTACCTTATTTCACTAAAAAAATTAGTGAAGTCCCCCTACATGTTAGCTGCATCTGGATAAAAAAATTATAATTTTTGGATAAAGGAATCAAAAGTTACAGCATTTGGAAAAGAGATAGCCTTTTTGTACAGTCTTTGACACCCCCTCATGGGCAATATTTTCTCCATGAAGAATATCTTGTCATAAAAGCAATAGATTATGTTAATTTTGGGCTCATTTTAATTGTAATAATATGCTGTAAAAAATGAAGTGCCATTTTCAATTATCTGAGAATGTTTCATGAGCTGTATGATGTTTTTGACACATTGCAGTACATTATTTTATAGATTATGAAAAAAAGGAAATTCTATTTATCAGCAAATAACTCAGCAATACTTAAGAGTTTTTCAAAGTGGATACATTCACTGTAAAGTTCAGACTCTAAGCTTTCAAATGACATCAACTTTGTGTTAATCAAGGCAAGATTTTTTAAAAATATGGTAAAGAATATTTTCGCAGCTAGGTGGCGCCTGCTGGCGGTACACTTGGTTTTAGAGGGATTACTCAGCACTCGTTAGGAGTTAATAAATGTAATTATATGCATTAAAAAGCTGAGATCCTAAGCTTTAAAATGATATATAATTTGTGTTGTTCCATTCAGTGGTTGCTTAGTAATAAAAAACATTCTTTCCGAATGGGAATAAATAAAATAAATAAATAAAAAAGCTATAGGCCGCCTATAGGCGGTTATAGGGCATGACACAAATTAATACATTTTGAAGCCACTAGATGGCGCTCTTCTCAGTTGAATTTTTTTTTTTTTAGGCCTGCACTCTATTTTGATGTGAAATGTTGCATTTATTGAAAAATAAAATAAAATAAATAAAATAAAAATATGTATATTAATTCTAATTGAAAAAATAGCTCATAAAAATTATATAATTAATGCAAAGTATCATAAAAAATTCAAAAAATTCTAAATAATAATCAGAAAACATTATAGAACAAAAATATATTTGATTGGTTATCCTGGGAAAAAGTAAAGTAAAGTTTTAAGGCTTCGCCCGTTTTCGGGCGGGAGGAAGCTAAGTGTTACTATTATACGAAGAAGCCCAGAGGGTTAAAGAGTATACTGAGCTTTTCAGAGCAAAATGTGTACTATTTTGTAAAAATTTATTTTTAAATTTTCCAAGAAGAGTATGGTTTTACAATGAAGACAGTGATTCATTCGATATCCTCGGAAAATGGCATCCACTGTAAAAAATAAATAAATAAATAAATAAATAACTTAGTTTAATAATTAGTTATATCAACTACCAAAAAAAAAAAAAAAAATTTGGTCTGTGATTGAAGTCAATTCACCTTTATTTATATATCGTTTTATACAATACAGATATACAAAGCAGCTTTACATTGATATGGAAATTAATGATTCATTGATATAAACAGAATTCAATTCTGCAGTAATGCAGCTCTAAAAAGAAAATAGTACAGTAAACAGTTGTTATTCAGTTGAAATCAGTTTAGTGTTAATTCAGTTCAGTTCAATGACTGTGTAAAGTTCATCAATTATGAAATTAGTTAAATTCATCTATAAAGCAGCTCTGAAGAAAATATAGTGATGTCATCATCCAGCTCAGTTCAGTTCTCATCCAATAGTGTCAGTGCAGTCGAATCAATAATATTGCTGTATATTAATTGTCCCCAACTATGCAAGCCAAAAGGCGACAGTGAACGATAATGTTCTGTTTATTATGAGCGTGTGCTACCGTTATGTCGTCTGCTGCTGAGAAAAAAATAATTATTAACTGGGGAAAAAATATGCTCCTCTGTGTCAATATCATTACAACTGTATGTACTGATAATGATCATCCTTGGTGTGTACCTAATACTTGTGGATCCAAGTTCAATATGCCTGCATTTTGAACTTAAGCTGAGTGTTAATATTGCACATTACTAATGCAAATATTACTAACCTTTCCACTAAACAATCTCAGTTTGCAGGTATTGGCACAAACTCAAAGGTTATGTAGGGTTACTTCTATGCACCAAAAGAATTTAATCACTAAAATTGAAACTTCACAAAGAAGAACGACACTAATCACCCTAATGATAACTTGAAACAAAACATTTTTAACAAAAATATATTAAATGTATTAAAACTAGAGGTGGGCATAGATTAATTTTTTTAATCTAGATTAATCTAGATTAATTTTGAAATTAATCTAGATTAATCTAGATTAAAATGGCTCATTTGAATTCTGCCGAAGGCATTCTGAGTATGTGTGCTACCCAAATAATGACTATAAAAGTAAGTCTTTGAGAACGGGTTTCTCAAGCCAGGTGGCGCATTAGACCAGGTGCTCATCTCCTGTTTCCAAAATGCATCACAAACTGCTTGAGAAAGCTGTTCTACTCATAGACTGTAAAAGGTTACTACTGTACTGTTACCGTCCGTAGGCAACATTAGGTAGGCCTATGTTATTATCAACTACTATAGGCTATCAATTAGGGATGGGCGATATGGCCTAAAATCCATATTGCGATTGCAGCCTCTTGCGATAACGATATTATAATTAAACCATTTCAGAACAGGTTACACAGACCCAGCTAAACAACTGCTAAATGTATTTTTTTTTTTTTTTTTTTGAAAGGGTGTATGTAGTTTTGAGAACATATATTGTGCAAAACTGTAACTATACAACATAATTTTGCAGATAAATAAAATTTAAGTACACTAGCTGCAGAGACTTATGTAGGTCTAATGTTTATTATGGCTTGGAGCTTATGAAACCCCAAATTTAAAATTAGAATATTGACTAACTGATGTCTTTTCAGTTAAAAAGAAACACAACAACGATTCTTAAAATCGGGCGCTTTTAATAAAAAGAGATTATGTGCTACACCACTCACTAAGATATATTGGGAATAATACGCGCGCGCTGGTATTCAGTGATATGTTTCGTTTTGAATTTGAGGTGGTAGAACGGATTAGTCGTGTGTTAACTTACCGAACTGTTACACCACACAGTCTACGTCGGACGGCTTAAATACAAACCAAGTCCAAATAATGGATGTTGCACCGATCTTTTACACCAGCTTTCACTTTCAGCCGTGTTTACTTAAGATGACGACGAATATGATGCATTGCAGCCGGGTGTTCCTCGCAGCCGTGGGTAGATTGCGTCATCATAGCTTGTGTAGCTTGAGCCAGCTCCCAACGCTCCCAACCCAACATGGAGAATAGATTAACGGCGATATTTTTTTTATCGCGCGATAAGAGTCGCTGCGTTAACGCCGATAACGGCCCACCACTAATATATATATATATATATATATATATATATATATAAATATAGCTGCGAGCAGCGATGGAGGGCCCAAGCCGGTGACACCGCCACCCCGGTGCCTTTAGTGTAACTAAAGGCACCAGGGTGGCGGTGCCACCGGCTTGGGCCCGCAATCGCTGCTCGCAGCTATATTTAGGGCCCAAGCCCTGAAAGGGCGAAGGCCCTATTGTTTCCGGTAGGATTATTAGGGCCCAAGCCCTGAAAGGGCGAAGGCCCTATTGTTTTCGTAAGGATTTTTCTTTATTAGGGCCCAAGCCCTGAAAGGGCGAAGGCCCTATTGTTTTCGTAAGGATTTTTCTTTATTAGGGCCCAAGCCCTGAAAGGGCGAAGGCCCTATTGTTTTCGTTAGGATTATTAGGGCCCAAGCCCTGAAAGGGCGAAGGCCCTATTGTTTTCGTTAGGATTATTATTAGGGCCCAAGCCCTGAAAGGGCGAAGGCCCTATTGTTTCCGGTAGGATTATTTATTATTAGGGCCCAAGCCCTGAAAGGGCGAAGGCCCTATTGTTTTCGTAAGGATTATTCTTTATTAGGGCCCAAGCCCTGAAAGGGCGAAGGCCCTATTGTTTTCATTAGGATTATTATTATTAGGGCCCAAGCCCTGAAAGGGCGAAGGCCCTATTGTTTCCGGTAGGATTATTTATTATTATTAGGGCCCAAGCCCTGAAAGGGCGAAGGCCCTATTGTTTCCGGTAGGATTATTAGGGCCCAAGCCCTGAAAGGGCGAAGGCCCTATTGTTTTCGGTAGGATTATTATTATTAGGGCCCAAGCCCTGAAAGGGCGAAGGCCCTATTGTTTTCGTTAGGATTATTATTATTAGGGCCCAAGCCCTGAAAGGGCGCAGAGCCCTATTGTTTTCGTTAGGATTATTAGGGCCCAAGCCCTGAAAGGGCGAAGGCCCTATTGTTTTCGGTAGGATTATTTATTATTAGGGCCCAAGCCCTGAAAGGGCGAAGGCCCTATTGTTTTCGGTAGGATTATTAGGGCCCAAGCCCTGAAAGGGCGCAGAGCCCTATTGTTTTCGTAAGGATTATTATTATTATTATTATTAGGGCCCAAGCCCTGAAAATGGGCGAAGGCCCTATTGTTTTCGTTAGGATTATTAGGGCCCAAGCCCTGAAAGGGCGAAGGCCCTATTGTTTTCGTTAGGATTATTATTAGGGCCCGAGCACCGATGGTGTGAGGACCCTCTTGGAATTGCTCTGTTTATTATTAGGGCCCGAGCACCGATGGTGTGAGGACCCTCTTGGAATTGCTCTGTTTATTATTATTAGGGCCCGAGCACCGATGGTGTGAGGACCCTCTTGGAATTGCTCTGTTTATTAGGGCCCGAGCACCGATGGTGTGAGGACCCTCTTGGAATTGCTCTGTTTATTATTATTAGGGCCCGAGCACCGATGGTGTGAGGACCCTCTTGGAATTGCTCTGTTTATTAGGGCCCGAGCACCGATGGTGTGAGGACCCTCTTGGAATTGCTCTGTTTATTATTATTATTATTATTCTTCTCCGCATTTAAATGCATTTTTGAGGGCCTAAACATGCTCGAAAACTCACAAAACTTTGCACACGCATCAGAACTGGCGAAAATTTACATCTGATATAGGTTTCAGAATTGGACGGGGCAAAATGGCTCGATAGCGCCACCTATAAAATTTCAACGGAGTGCGCCTCCCGCAACGTTCCACGTACGTGCACGAAATTCGGTACATACATGTAATGACCTAATACCTACAAAAAAGTCTCTTGGAGCATAGCCCTAAACACAACAGGAAGTCAGCCATTTTGAACTTCCTCTCAGATTTTTGTGCAGTTTTTGCCATTTTCAGGCCTCGTACTTTAACGAACTCCTCCTACAGTTTTAATCTGATCATCTTCAAATTTGGTGAGTGTAATCTTAAGGCCTTTGCGACGTTAAATTGCGAAGATCTTGAGTTTTCGTCAAAGGGCGGGTCCTCGGCGGCCTGATAAATTTCGATGTTTCGCCATGAAACAGGAAGTTGTTGTAACTCAGGCATGGAATGTCCAATCTGCCCCAAACTTCACACGTTTGATAAGAGTTCTGTCCTGAACACATGACCATGCTCATATTCAGTTATAGTCATAGCGCCACCTGCTGGCAACAGGAAGTGACATGTTTAACACTGTTATGGACTCCTAATAACATATAAAAAAGTGCCAGCAAGTGCTAAACATGCTAACAACATACTAGAAGCATGCTAAAACATGCTAGCAAACTCTTAGCTAAGTGCTAAAGCATGCTATTATTGCAATTAAATAGGAATTTGCTGTAACTCAGGCATGGAATGTCCAATCTGCCCCAAACTTCACACTTTTGATAAGCGTTCTGTACTGAACACATCTACATGAGAATATTCAGTTATAGTAATAGCGCCACCTACTGGCAACAGGAAGTGTCATGTTTAACACGTTGATGCCATTCTAGCAACATGTTAAAAATGCCATTGAGGTCTAAACATGCTAGAAACATGTTAAAACATGCTAGCTAATGTTAAAACATGCTAGCAATACTTAGCTAAGTGGTAAAGCATGCTAATTCAATGAAACAGGATGTTGTTGTTACTCAAGAAGGCAATGTCCAATATGCGCCAAACTTCACACTTTTAATAAACGTTCTGTCCTGAACACATGACCATGCTCATATTCAGTTACAGTCATAGTGCCACCTGCTGGCAACAGGAAGTGACATGTTAAACACTGTTGTGGACATATAAAAACATATAAAAAAAGTGCCAGCAAGTGCTAAACATGCTAACAACATACTAGAAACATGCTAAAACATGCTAGCAAACACTTAGCTAAGTGCTAAAGCATGCTATTGCTGCAATTAAATAGGAATTTGCTGTAACACAGGCATGGAATGTCCAATCTGCCCCAAACTTCACACGTTTGATAAGAGTCATGGCCTGAACACATCTACATGAGAATATTCAGTTATAGTAATAGCGCCACCTGCTGTCAACAGGAAGTGACATGTTTAACACTGTTGTGGTCTCCTAATAACATATATAAAAGAGCCAGCAAGTGCTAAACAGGTTAGCAACATACTAGAAACATGCTAGCAAACACTTAGCTAAGTGATAAAGCATGCTATTACTGCAATTAAATAGGAATTTGCTGTAACTCAGGCATGGAACGTCCAATCTGCCCCAAACTTCACATGTTTGATAAGAATCATGGCCTGAACGCATGCCTATGCTCAAATTCAGTTATAGTAATAGCGCCACCTACTGGCAACAGGAAGTGACATGTTTAACACGTTGATGCCGTTCTAGCAACATGTTAAAAATGCCATTGAGTTCTAAACATGCTAGAAACATATTAAAACATGCTAGCAATACTTAGCTAAGTGCTAAAGCATGCTAATTCAATGAAACAGGACTTTGTTGTTACTCAAGAAGGCAATGTACAATCTACCCCAAACGTCACACGTTTGATAAGAGTTATCTCTTGAACACATGTCCATGCTCATATTTAGTTATAGTCATAGCGCCACCTGCTGGCAACAGGAAGTGACGTTTAACACTGTTCTTGACTCCTAATAACATATAAAAAAATGCCAGTAGGTGCTAAACATCCTACCAACATACTAGAGACATGCTAAAACATAATAGCAAACACTTAGCTAAGTGCTAAAGAATGATATTACTGCAATTAAATATGAATTTGCTGTAACTCAGGCATGGAATGTCCAATCTGCCCCAAACTTCACACTTTTGATAAGCGTTCTGTCCTGAACACATGACCATGCTTATATTCAGTTACAGTCATAGCGCCACCTGCTGGCAACAGGAAGTGACATGTTTAACACTGTTGTGGACTCCTAATAACATATAAAAAAGTGCCAGCAAGTGTTAAACATGCTAACAACATACTAGAAACATGCTAAAACATGCTAGCAAACTCTTAGCCAAGTGCTAAAGCATGCTATTATTGCAATTAAATAGGAATTTGCTGTAACTCAGGCATGGAATGTCCAATCTGCCCCAAACTTCACACTTTTGATAAGAGTCATGGCCTGAACACATCTACATGAGAATGTTCAGTTATAGTAATAGCGCCACCAACTGGCAACAGGAAGTGACATGTTTAACACGTTGATGCCGTTCTAGCAACATGTTAAAACATGCTAACAATGCTTAGCTAAGTTCTAAAGAATGCTAATTCAATGAAACATGACTTTGTTGTTACTCAAGAAGGCAATGTCCAATTTGCACCAAACTTCACATGTTTGATAAGAGTTCTGTCCTGAACACACATCCATGCTCATATTCAGTTATAGTCATAACGCCACCTACTGGCAACAGAAACTGACATGGTTAACACAGTAATGCAGTACTAACCACATAATTATTGTGTACTAAGCATGCTAGAAACAGACTGAACATGCTAGCAACACTTAGCTGAGTCATGAAGCATGCTATTATCACCATTATACAAAACATTTTGTAACTGACTTTGACATACTCTTACTATATATACCTCCTTAAATGTACATTTCCCAACCATGCTCTTAGTGCAGCAGATTAATGGCATATTTCAAGAGAATCGTTCAAATTGGTATAGAAGCATGAAATTTGGCACAGATACTCTCTAAGGGTCACTCTTTGGGAAAAAGGCGCTGGCCATCCAAAAATTCAACATGGCGGCCATTTTTTCAAGATGGCCGCTATTTCTGATAAATGCTCATTATGTCAATCGTTCAAACAGTGATGTAGGCATAACATTTTGTGAAAATACTCTCTTCAGAATGTTTTTTTGGAAAACGGTGCTTGTCCCTCAAAAATTCAAGATGGCAACCATTTTTCAAGATGGCCGCCATTTTTCAAGATGGCCGCCATTTTTCTTGAATCCTTAATTTTTTTTTTTTCAAATGGTGATACTATCATGAAATTTGGTACAAATATTCTTAAAGGAACATTATCATGGAAAAAGATGTGTGCCACTCAAAAATTCAAGATGGCGACCATTTTCAAGATGGCCACCATTTCTGTCAGAGCTCAATTTAATGTGTTAAGGAAGGTTTTGTTTAATAGAGTGAACGTCATTACACAACCAGGGCACACTGGTGACTTCACTGCTGTGGAACTCAGCATGGGATTCAGTGTCAGCTAATCTAGTTTTACTTTCACTGTAGTTCTTGACTAGTAGTAATAGTATAGCTAAGTTTAGTGTCCCTAAACCACACCCGAATTGACAGGTTGTGCCAGCGTAGGAGAGCCGAGCCAAGGGTAAGCGGGGCAATACATGACTTGTTCATGTATGCTTACCTGGAAGGTGTACAGATCACACGTGACTTAAATGGCACTGGATGAATGATCGGGCTAGGTGTAGGTGACCCGCACCTGGTTGTATCCCATACCTGAATGTGTACTATGTCTATGATTGAGGTGGTAAAAGGATAACCCCTCGGCCTTAATCAGACAACAAATCTCCAAAATGGCAAATGAAAATCCCATGTCAGCCAAGAGGCCAACTGATTGGATGAAATGTTGTCTTTGTCAGACAGACACAAAGGAACCCCTCCAATCACCACCTACCCATCATGTTTCTCAACATGATGGCTATAAAATGATTGCCACCAACATTCCACTCTTTCACAAGATGAACAAAATGCCAATGACCCTGGACCTGGAACGACTGGATGAAGGTGGTGGTATAGAAGCTACTTTGAGAAGGAACCAAGCGAAGTATCACTACAATTGTCGACTTCGGTTCAACAACACAAAGTTACTTCGTGCCCAGAAGCAACAATCCGATGCTCAATGTAGTGAGACAGATGAAGGCCAAACAAAGCATCGCAGAACCATGATGCAGAAAAGTCTAGATGATCAGGTTTGCTTTTTTTGTGATAACATATCTCCTGAATCTGACCTACGTCAGGTAATGACACTCCAACTGAATGACAGACTACATGAATGTGCACAAACACTGAATGATGCTAAATTCAGCCTTTCCCAAAGTGGGTGCCTGTGTCAGGGGTGCCGCCAAAAAATTACGTAGGCAAAAAAAAAAAAAAAAAAAAAAAAAAAAACCCTGACATTTCATATATAAATATATTTGAATGTACATAAATACATTCTTCTTTTTAAACATATGAACGGATTAATAAAATTGTAAATTCATTATATATATATATATATATATATATATATATATATATATATATATATATATATATATATATATATAAAATTTGCATTTACATTTGGGTTATGCAGTGTTTTTAAATT
The DNA here is from genome assembly GCF_949319135.1 of Squalius cephalus. Classification (NCBI taxonomy): domain Eukaryota; kingdom Metazoa; phylum Chordata; class Actinopteri; order Cypriniformes; family Leuciscidae; genus Squalius; species Squalius cephalus. The sequence continues at coordinate 10,768,866 of NC_137143.1, forward strand.
ATATTTTACACTGGGGTGCCTTGAGATTTTATCCACTTTTGAAAGGTGCCCTGACTGAAAAAAGTTTGAGAAAGGCTGCTGAATTATTGTCTCAACTAAGTGGTGCTGATGCCATTGCACAGGAGCTGAAATACCATCATTTGTGTCTCATTCATCTTTACAACAGAGAGAAACTCCACCTCAGAAGGCTTGAGAAAGAGTCACAGAGTGAAACGATTCAACCAGCCATCTTTCTTATGGCTCTTTCTGAACTGGTCACCTATATTGTTGAAACCAGTCTTAATTCTGATGGTCCTTCCGCCTTCCCTCTTGCAGATACAGTGGGGAGAACAAGTATTTGATACACTGCTGATTTTGCAGGTTTTCCCACTTACAAAGCATGTAGAAGTCTGTAATTTTTATCATAGGTACTCTTCAACTGTGAGTGACGGAATCTAAAACAAAAATCCAGAAAATCACATTGTATGATTTTTAAGTAATTAATTTGCATTTTATTGCAAGACATAAGTATTTGATACATCAGAAAAGCAGAACTTAATATTTGGTACAGAAACCTTTGTTTGCAATTACAGAGATCATACGTTTTCTGTAGTTCTTGACCAGGTTTGCACACACTGCAGCAGGGGTTCTGGCCCACTCCTCCATAAAGACCTTCTCCAGATCCTGCAGGTGTCGGGGCTGTCGCTGGGCAATACGGACTTTCAGCTCCTCCAAAGATCTTCTATTGGGTTCAAGTCTGGAGACTGGCTAGGCCACTCCAGGACCTTGAGATGCTTCTTACGGAGCCACTCCTTAGTTGCCCTGGCTGTGTGTTTCGGGTCGTTGTCCTGCTGGAAGACCCAGCCACGACCCATCTTCAATGCTCTTACTAAGGGAAGGAGGTTGTTGGCCAAGATCTCGCAATACATGGCCCCATCCATCCTCCCCTCAATACGGTGCAGTCGGCCTGTCCCCTTTGCAGAAAAGCATCCCCAAAGAATGATGTTTCCACCTCCATGCTTCACGGTTGGGATGGTGTTCTTGGGGTTGTACTCATCCTTCTTCCTCCAAACACGGCGAGTGGAGTTTAGACCAAAAAGCTCTATTTTTGTCTCATCAGACCACATGACCTTCTCCAATTCCTCCTCTGAATCATCCAGATGGTCATTGGCAAACTTCAGACGGGCCTGGACATGCTTCGGCTTGAGCAGGGGGACCTTGCGTTCACTGCAGGATTTTAATCCATGACGGCGTAGTGTGTTACTACTAATGGTTTTCTTTGAGACTGTGGTCCCAGCTCTCTTCAGGTCATTGACCAGGTTCTGCCGTGTAGTTCTGGGCTGATCCCTCACCTTCCTCATGATCATTGATGCCCCACGAGGTGAGATTTTGCATGGTGCCCCAGATGGAGGGAGATTGACCGTCATCTTGAACTTCTTCCATTTTCTAATAATTGCGCCAACAGTTGTTGCCTTCTCACCAAGCTGCTTGCCTATTGTCCTGTAGCCCATCCCAGCCTTGAGCAGGTCTACAATTTTATCCCTGATGTCCTTACAAAGCTCTCTGGTCTTGGCCATTGTGGAGAGGTTAGAGTCTGTTTGATTGAGTGTGTGTACAGGTATACAGGTAACGAGTTCAAACAGGTGCCGTTAATACAGGTAATGAGTGGAGAACCGGAGGGCTTCTTAAAGAAAAACTAACAGGTCTGTGAAAGTCGGAATTCTTACTGGTTGGTAGGTGATCAAATACTTATGTCATGCAATAAAATGCAAATTAATTAAAAATCATACAATGTGATTTTCTGGATTTCCGTCTCTCACAGTTGAAGTGTACCTATGATAAAAATTACAGACCTCTACATGCTTTGTAAGTAGGAAAACCTTCAAAATCAGCAGTGTATCCAGTGGCGGACTGGCACCAAAAAGAGGCCCTGGCAATTTTAGCAGAGAGGCCACATTTGTCTTCTCAAGTCATCTGCAACCAACAAAGAAACATAACATTACATTCTCATCAGGTCAATGATCGCGAGAAATTCCACTGACTAAAAACATTCAAAATACCTTATAAATAGAGAGATTACATACATTTAGGCTATTTGTCCTTCACAGGAAAAATATAAATAAAAAGTCATTATTATTATTTAGTTCATAGGGCTATTACTTTTCAGAGATAGGCCGTGGTGTTTGTTTGTTTGCTTTTTTCCTTGTTTTTTTTGTGGCCGCCTCAAAAAATGTATTAAGTTTTCTGTGATTTAATGTTTAAATTAGCAAATTAGGCAATATCTAATTAAATATGCGCTAATTTGTATATATTTTAAAAAACGAAATCTGAGTATTGGATAAAGCCAGATTAAAAAATATTTTTTCATTGTGTTCACATATTAGATGGGGAAAAATACAGAGGCATTTATGGATATCTACTTTTGTTATCCTGTAAATCATAATATACTGTCAATAGCCTTAAAAAATGATTTTCGCCATGTTTTTTGGAATAAAATGTTATATAATTCAGGCTAGGAATAATATATTTACAGATCCCTCGGTAAATGTCTTCATAATATAACTAGGTACAAGACTGGAAAGATTGGTGTATGTAGGTGCTACTGAAGTGGAGATTTCAGACTTGGAGTATGAGAGAAAGGTCATTTTGAGAAAACGGGCTTTAAAGATTTATCATCAGCCAATGAGATCGCGCATTCAGCCCTTTTACTTTCGCGATTGGTTGCTGATAAAAAGGAAATGACCATATTTGGATTCGACAGAATTGTACAGTGAAGAGAGAGCTTTCCAGCGGTGCCTGTGATGACAGAGAGCAGACAGAGATCGCGGATCGGCGGGAGGATTTACAACGACAACTTTTTTTGAATTTATGCGAAATCTACAGACGCAAACAGACAAAGTGTAGTAAAATAAAGATCTAAATGTGTTTTTTGGACTTTTTTTCACCACAGTCTGAAAGAAGACATGTTATTGAAGACAAATATCCAAAAATCTCAAAATTGACCAGTAAAAAAAAAAAAAATGTTTTTGCCTGCCATGTCTCACCTTAATATTCAACAGGAACAGTGGCCATCTTTAAAAATGGCGGCCATCTTGAATTTTTGAGGGACAAGCATCTTTTTCTATTAACATGTCCTTTAGAGAGTATATTTGTATCAAATTTTATGCTTGGATCACTGTTTGAATAATTGATATAATAAGCATTGAATAGCAATGGCGGCCATTTTGAAAAATGGCCGCCATATTGAATTTTTGAGTGGCCAACGCCTTTTTCCAAAATAGTGGCCCTTAGAGAGTATCTGTGCCAAATTTCATGCTTCTATACCAAAGTGAACGATTTTTTTACTAATCTGCTGCACTATCTGCCTTCCTAAAGCCACCGAGTGTTGATGGCACGGGTGCGAGGGCCCTTTCATCGCTGCTTGCAGCTTTAATTAGGGCCCGAGCACCGATGGTGTGAGGACCCTCTTGGAATTGCTCTGTTTATTATTATTATTATTATTATTATTATTCTTCTCCGCATTGAATTGCATTTTTGAGGGCCTAAACATGCGCGAAAACTCACGAAACTTTGCACACGCGTCAGAACTGGCGAAAATTTACATCTGATATAGGTTTCAGAATTGGACGGGGCAAAACGGCTCGATAGCGCCACCTATAAAAGTTCAACGGAGTGCGCCTCCCGCAACGTTCCACGTACGTGCACGAAATTCGGTACATACATGTAATGACCTAATACCTACAAAAAAGTCTCTTGGAGCATAGCCCTAAACACAACAGGAAGTCAGCCATTTTGAACTTCCTCTCAGATTTTTGTGCAGTTTTTGCTATTTTCAGGCCTCGTACTTTAACGAACTCCTCCTACAGTTTTAATCTGATCATCTTCAAATTTGGTGAGTGTAATCTTAAGGCCTTTGCGACGTTAAATTGCGAAGATCTTGAGTTTTCGTCAAAGGGCGGGTCCTCGGCGACCTGACAAATTTCGATGTTTCGCCATGAAACAGGAAGTTGCTGTAACTCAGGCATGGAATGTCCAATCTGCCCCAAACTTCACACTTTTGATAAGCGTTCTGTCCTGAACACATGACCATGCTCATATTCAGTTACAGTCATAGCGCCACCTGCTGGCAACAGGAAGTGACATGTTTAACACTGTTATGGACTCCTAATAACATATAAAAAAGTGCCAGCAAGTGCTAAACATGCTAACAACATACTAGAAGCATGCTAAAACATGCTAGCAAACTCTTAGCTAAGTGCTAAAGCATGCTATTATTGCAATTAAATAGGAATTTGCTGTAACTCAGGCATGGAATGTCCAATCTGCCCCAAACTTCACACTTTTGATAAGCGTTCTGTCCTGAACACATCTACATGAGAATATTCAGTTATAGTAATAGCGCCACCTACTGGCAACAGGAAGTGTCATGTTTAACACGTTGATGCCATTCTAGCAACATGTTAAAAATGCCATTGAGGTCTAAACATGCTAGAAACATGTTAAAACATGCTAGCTAATGTTAAAACATGCTAGCAATACTTAGCTAAGTGGTAAAGCATGCTAATTCAATGAAACAGGATGTTGTTGTTACTCAAGAAGGCAATGTCCAATATGCGCCAAACTTCACACTTTTAATAAACGTTCTGTCCTGAACACATGACCATGCTCATATTCAGTTACAGTCATAGTGCCACCTGCTGGCAACAGGAAGTGACATGTTAAACACTGTTGTGGACATATAAAAACATATAAAAAAAGTGCCAGCAAGTGCTAAACATGCTAACAACATACTAGAAACATGCTAAAACATGCTAGCAAACACTTAGCTAAGTGCTAAAGCATGCTATTGCTGCAATTAAATAGGAATTTGCTGTAACACAGGCATGGAATGTCCAATCTGCCCCAAACTTCACACGTTTGATAAGAGTCATGGCCTGAACACATCTACATGAGAATATTCAGTTATAGTAATAGCGCCACCTGCTGTCAACAGGAAGTGACATGTTTAACACTGTTGTGGTCTCCTAATAACATATATAAAAGAGCCAGCAAGTGCTAAACAGGTTAGCAACATACTAGAAACATGCTAGCAAACACTTAGCTAAGTGATAAAGCATGCTATTACTGCAATTAAATAGGAATTTGCTGTAACTCAGGCATGGAACGTCCAATCTGCCCCAAACTTCACATGTTTGATAAGAATCATGGCCTGAACGCATGCCTATGCTCAAATTCAGTTATAGTAATAGCGCCACCTACTGGCAACAGGAAGTGACATGTTTAACACGTTGATGCCGTTCTAGCAACATGTTAAAAATGCCATTGAGTTCTAAACATGCTAGAAACATATTAAAACATGCTAGCAATACTTAGCTAAGTGCTAAAGCATGCTAATTCAATGAAACAGGACTTTGTTGTTACTCAAGAAGGCAATGTACAATCTACCCCAAACGTCACACGTTTGATAAGAGTTATCTCTTGAACACATGTCCATGCTCATATTTAGTTATAGTCATAGCGCCACCTGCTGGCAACAGGAAGTGACGTTTAACACTGTTCTTGACTCCTAATAACATATAAAAAAATGCCAGTAGGTGCTAAACATCCTACCAACATACTAGAGACATGCTAAAACATAATAGCAAACACTTAGCTAAGTGCTAAAGAATGATATTACTGCAATTAAATATGAATTTGCTGTAACTCAGGCATGGAATGTCCAATCTGCCCCAAACTTCACACTTTTGATAAGCGTTCTGTCCTGAACACATGACCATGCTTATATTCAGTTACAGTCATAGCGCCACCTGCTGGCAACAGGAAGTGACATGTTTAACACTGTTGTGGACTCCTAATAACATATAAAAAAGTGCCAGCAAGTGTTAAACATGCTAACAACATACTAGAAACATGCTAGCAAACTCTTAGCCAAGTGCTAAAGCATGCTATTATTGCAATTAAATAGGAATTTGCTGTAACTCAGGCATGGAATGTCCAATCTGCCCCAAACTTCACACTTTTGATAAGAGTCATGGCCTGAACACATCTACATGAGAATGTTCAGTTATAGTAATAGCGCCACCAACTGGCAATAGGAAGTGACATGTTTAACACGTTGATGCCGTTCTAGCAACATGTTAAAACATGCTAACAATGCTTAGCTAAGTTCTAAAGAATGCTAATTCAATGAAACATGACTTTGTTGTTACTCAAGAAGGCAATGTCCAATTTGCACCAAACTTCACATGTTTGATAAGAGTTCTGTCCTGAACACACATCCATGCTCATATTCAGTTATAGTCATAACGCCACCTACTGGCAACAGAAACTGACATGGTTAACACAGTAATGCAGTACTAACCACATAATTATTGTGTACTAAGCATGCTAGAAACAGACTGAACATGCTAGCAACACTTAGCTGAGTCATGAAGCTACTATTATCACCATTATACAAAACATTTTGTAACTGACTTTGACATACTCTTACTATATATACCTCCTTAAATGTACATTTCCCAACCATGCTCTGCCTTCCTAAAGCCACCGAGTGTTGATGGCACGGGTGCGAGGGCCCTTTCATCGCTGCTTGCAGCTTTAATTATTATTATTATTATTCTTCTTCTTCTCCGCATTTAATTGCATTTTTGAGGGCCTAAACATGCTCGAAAACTCACGAAACTTTGCACACGCGTCAGAACTGGCGAAAATTTACATCTGATATAGGTTTCAGAATTGGACGGGGCAAAATGGCTCGATAGCGCCACCTATAAAAGTTCAACGGAGTGCGCCTCCCGCAACGTTCCACGTACGTGCACGAAATTCGGTACATACATGTAATGACCTAATACCTACAAAAAAGTCTCTTGGAGCATAGCCCTAAACACAACAGGAAGTCAGCCATTTTGAACTTCCTCTCAGATTTTTGTGCAGTTTTTGCCATTTTCAGGCCTCGTACTTTAACGAACTCCTCCTACAGTTTTAATCTGATCATCTTCAAATTTGGTGAGTGTAATCTTAAGGCCTTTGCGACGTTAAATTGCGAAGATCTTGAGTTTTCGTCAAAGGGCGGGTCCTCGGCGGCCTGACAAATTTCGATGTTTCGCCATGAAACAGGAAGTTGCTGTAACTCAGGCATGGAATGTCCAATCTGCCCCAAACTTCACACTTTTGATAAGCGTTCTGTCCTGAACACATGACCATGCTCATATTCAGTTACAGTCATAGCGCCACCTGCTGGCAACAGGAAGTGACATGTTTAACACTGATATGGACTCCTAATAACATATAAAAAAGTGCCAGCAAGTGCTAAACATGCTAACAACATAATAGAAGCATGCTAAAACATGCTAGCAAACTCTTAGCTAAGTGCTAAAGCATGCTATTATTGCAATTAAATAGGAATTTGCTGTAACTCAGGCATGGAATGTCCAATCTGCCCCAAACTTCACACTTTTGATAAGCGTTCTGTCCTGAACACATCTACATGAGAAAATTCAGTTATAGTAATAGCGCCACCTACTGGTAACAGGAAGTGACATGTTTAACACTCTTGTGGTCTCCTAATAACATATAAAAAAGAGCCAACAAGTGCTAAACAGGTTAGCAACATACTAGAAACATGCTAGCAAACACTTAGCTAAGTGCTAAAGCATGCTATTACTGCAATTAAATAGGAATTTGCTGTAACTCAGGCATGTAATGTCCAATCTGCCCCAAACTTCACACATTTGATAAGAATCATGGCCTGAACACATGTCTATGCTCAAATTCAGTTATAGTAATAGCACCACCTACTGGCAACAGGAAGTGACATGTTTAACACTTTGATGCCGTTCTAGCAACATGTTAAAAATGCCATTGAGTTCTATACATGCTAGAAACATGTTAAAACATGCTAGCAGTACTTAGCTAAGTGCTAAACCATGCTAATTCAATGAAACAGGACTTTGTTGTTACTCAAGAAGGCAATGTACAATCTACCCCAAACTTCACACGTTTGATAAGAGTTATCTCTTGAACACATGTCCATGCTCATATTTAGTTATAGTCATAGCGCCACCTGCTGGCAACAGGAAGTGACGTTTAACACTGTTCTTGACTCCTAATAACATATAAAAAAATGCAAGTAGGTGCTAAACATCCTACCAACATACTAGAGACTTGCTAAAACATACTAGCAAACACTTAGCTAAGTGCTAAAGAATGATATTACTGCAATTAAATATGAATTTGCTGTAACTCAGGCAAGGAATGTCCAATCTGCCCCAAACTTCACACTTTTGATAAGCGTTCTGTCCTGAACACATGATCATGCTTACAGTCATAGCGCCACCTGCTGGCAGCAGGAAGTGACATGTTTAACACTGTTATGGACTCCTAATAACATATAAAAAAGTGCCAGCAAGTGCTAAACATGCTAACAACATACTAGAAACATGCTAAAACATGCTAGCAAACTCTTAGCTAAGTGCTAAAGCATGCTATTATTGCAATTAAATAGGAATTTGCTGTAATTCAGGCATGGAATGTCCAATCTGCCCCAAACTTCACACATTTGATAAGAATCATGGCCTGAACACATGTCTATGCTCAAATTCAGTTATAGTAATAGCGCCACCTACTGGCAACAGGAAGTGACATGTTTAACACTTTTATGCCGTTCTAGCAACATGTTAAAAATGCCATTGAGTTCTAAACATGCTATAAAAAAACGCCACCTATAAAAGTTCAACGGAGTGCGCCTCCCGCAACGTTCCACGTACGTGCACGAAATTCGGTACATACATGTAATGACCTAATACCTACAAAAAAGTCTCTTGGAGCATAGCCCTAAACACAACAGGAAGTCAGCCATTTTGAACTTCCTCTCAGATTTTTGTGCAGTTTTTGCTATTTTCAGGCCTCGTACTTTAACGAACTCCTCCTACAGTTTTAATCTGATCATCTTCAAATTTGGTGAGTGTAATCTTAAGGCCTTTGCGACGTTAAATTGCGAAGATCTTGAGTTTTCGTCAAAGGGCGGGTCCTCGGCGACCTGACAAATTTCGATGTTTCGCCATGAAACAGGAAGTTGCTGTAACTCAGGCATGGAATGTCCAATCTGCCCCAAACTTCACACTTTTGATAAGCGTTCTGTCCTGAACACATGACCATGCTCATATTCAGTTACAGTCATAGCGCCACCTGCTGGCAACAGGAAGTGACATGTTTAACACTGTTATGGACTCCTAATAACATATAAAAAAGTGCCAGCAAGTGCTAAACATGCTAACAACATACTAGAAGCATGCTAAAACATGCTAGCAAACTCTTAGCTAAGTGCTAAAGCATGCTATTATTGCAATTAAATAGGAATTTGCTGTAACTCAGGCATGGAATGTCCAATCTGCCCCAAACTTCACACTTTTGATAAGCGTTCTGTCCTGAACACATCTACATGAGAACATTCAGTTATAGTAATAGCGCCACCTACTGGTAACAGGAAGTGTCATGTTTAACACGTTGATGCCATTCTAGCAACATGTTAAAAATGCCATTGACTTCTAAACATGCTAGAAACATGTTAAAACATGCTAGCAATACTTAGCTAAGTGCTAAAGCATGCTAATTCAATGAAACAGGATGTTGTTGTTACTCAAGAAGGCAATGTCCAATCTGCGCCAAACTTCACACTTTTAATAAACATTCTGTCCTGAACACATGACCATGCTCATATTCAGTTACAGTCATAGTGCCACCTGCTGGCAACAGGAAGTGACATGTTAAACACTGTTGTGGACATATAAAAACGTATAAAAAAAGTGCCAGCAAGTGCTTAACATGCTAACAACATACTAGAAACATGCTAAAACATGCTAGCAAACACTTAGCTAAGTGTTAAAGCATGCTATTGCTGCAATTAAATAGGAATTTGCTGTAACACAGGCATGGAATGTCCAATCTGCCCCAAACTTCACACGTTTGATAAGAGTCATGGCCTGAACACGTGTCTATGCTCAAATTCAGTTATAGTAATAGCGCCACCTACTGGCAACAGGAAGTGACATGTTTAACACTCTTGTGGTCTCCTAATAACATATAAAAAAGAGCCAGCAAGTGCTAAACAGGTTAGCAACATACTAGAAACATGCTAGCAAACACTTAGCTAAGTGCTAAAGCATGCTATTACTGCAATTAAATAGGAATTTGCTGTAACTCAGGCATGGAATGTCCAATCTGCCCCAAACTTCACACATTTGATAAGAATCATGGCCTGAACACATGTCTATGCTCAAATTCAGTTATAGTAATAGCGCCACCTACTGGCAACAGGAAGTGACATGTTTAACACTTTGATGCCGTTCTAGCAACATGTTAAAAATGCCATTGAGTTCTATACATGCTAGAAACATGTTAAAACATGCTAGCAATACTTAGCTAAGTGCTAAAGCATGCTAATTCAATGAAACAGGACTTTGTTGTTACTCAAGAAGGCAATGTACAATCTACCCCAAACTTCACACGTTTGATAAGAGTTATCTCTTGAACACATGTCCATGCTCATATTTAGTTATAGTCATAGCGCCACCTGCTGGCAACAGGAATTGACGTTTAACACTGTTCTTGACTCCTAATAACATATAAAAAAAATGCCAGTAGGTGCTAAACATCCTACCAACATACTAGAGACATGCTAAAACATACTAGCAAACACTTAGCTAAGTGCTAAAGAATGATATTACTGCAATTAAATATGAATTTGCTGTAACTCAGGCATGGAATGTCCAATCTGCCCCAAACTTCACACTTTTGATAAGCGTTCTGTCCTGAACACATGACCATGCTTATATTCAGTTACAGTCATAGCGCCACCTGCTGGCAACAGGAAGTGACATGTTTAACACTGTTATGGACTCCTAATAACATATAAAAAAGTGCCAGCAAGTGCTAAACATGCTAACAACATACTACAAACATGCTAAAACATGCTAGCAAACTCTTAGCTAAGTGCTAAAGCATGCTATTATTGCAATTAAATAGGAATTTGCTGTAACTCAGGCATGGAATGTCCAATCTGCCCCAAACTTCACACATTTGATAAGAATCATGGCCTGAACACATGTATATGCTCAAATTCAGTTATAGTAATAGCGCCACCTACTGGCAACAGGAAGTGACATGTTTAACACTTTGATGCCGTTCTAGCAACATGTTAAAAATGCCATTGAGTTCTAAACATGCTAGAAACATGTTAAAACATGCTAACAATGCTTAGCTAAGTGCTAAAGAATGCTAATTCAATGAAACATGACTTTGTTGTTACTCAAGAAGGCAATGTCCAATTTGCACCAAACTTCACACGTTTGATAAGAGTTCTGTCCTGAACACACATCCATGGTCATATTCAGTTATAGTCATAACGCCACCTACTGGCAACAGAAACTGACATGGTTAACACAGTAATGCAGTACTAACCACATAATTATTGTGTACTAAGCATGCTAGAAACAGACTAAACATGCTAGCAACACTTAGCTGAGTCATGAAGCATGCTATTATCACCATTATACAAAACATTTTGTAACTGACTTTGACATACTCTTACTATATATACCTCCTTAAATGTACATTTCCCAACCATGCTCTGTCTTCCTAAAGCCACCGAGTGTTGATGGCACGGGTGCGAGGGCCCTTTCATCGCTGCTTGCAGCTTTAATTAGGGCCCGAGCACCGATGGTGTGAGGACCCTCTTGGAATTGCTCTGTTTATTATTATTATTATTATTCTTCTCCGCATTTAATTGCATTTTTGAGGGCCTAAACATGCTCGAAAACTCACAAAACTTTGCACACGCGTCAGAACTGGCGAAAATTTACATCTGATATAGGTTTCAGAATTGGACGGGGCAAAATGGCTCGATAGCGCCACCTATAAAAGTTCAACGGAGTGCGCCTCCCGCAACGTTCCACGTACGTGCACGAAATTCGGTACATACATGTAATGACCTAATACCTACAAAAAAGTCTCTTGGAGCATAGCCCTAAACACAACAGGAAGTCAGCCATTTTGAACTTCCTCTCAGATTTTTGTGCAGTTTTTGCCATTTTCAGGCCTCGTACTTTAACGAACTCCTCCTACAGTTTTCATCTGATCATCTTCAAATTTGGTGAGTGTAATCTTAAGGCCTTTGCGACGTTAAATTGCGAAGATCTTGAGTTTTCGTCAAAGGGCGGGTCCTCGGCGGCCTGATAAATTTCGATGTTTCGCCATGAAACAGGAAGTTGTTGTAACTCAGGCATGGAATGTCCAATCTGCCCCAAACTTCACACGTTTGATAAGAGTTCTGTCCTGAACACATGACCATGCTCATATTCAGTTATAGTCATAGCGCCACCTGCTGGCAACAGGAAGTGACATGTTTAACACTGTTATGGACTCCTAATAACATATAAAAAAGTGCCAGCAAGTGCTAAACATGCTAACAACATACTAGAAGCATGCTAAAACATGCTAGCAAACTCTTAGCTAAGTGCTAAAGCATGCTATTATTGCAATTAAATAGGAATTTGCTGTAACTCAGGCATGGAATGTCCAATCTGCCCCAAACTTCACACTTTTGATAAGCGTTCTGTACTGAACACATCTACATGAGAATATTCAGTTATAGTAATAGCGCCACCTACTGGTAACAGGAAGTGTCATGTTTAACACGTTGATGCCATTCTAGCAACATGTTAAAAATGCCATTGACTTCTAAACATGCTAGAAACATGTTAAAACATGCTAGCAATACTTAGCTAAATGCTAAAGCATGCTAATTCAATGAAACAGGATGTTGTTGTTACTCAAGAAGGCAATGTCCAATCTGCGCCAAACTTCACACTTTTAATAAACGTTCTATCCTGAACACATGACCATGCTCATATTCAGTTACAGTCATAGTGCCACCTGCTGGCAACAGGAAGTGACATGTTAAACACTGTTGTGGACATATAAAAACATATAAAAAAAAGTGCCAGCAAGTGCTAAACATGCTAACAACATACTAGAAACTAGAGCCCGACCGATATATCGGCAGGCCGATATTATCGGCCGATATTAGGCATTTTCAAAACTATCGGTATCGGCATTTATAACGGCCGATAAATAAATATTTCAAAAATAAAATAAAAACGGACGAAACACCCTTCAACCATGTTATGAGTGTTGGCGTTGTATAGTTAGTCCACCAGAGGGTACTCTACACCGTCCCTGTTGGCAACACTCGTGTATAACGCGCCACACATTCTGCAACCTGCTGATCCAGCCAGAGTCGGGCAGAGAGAACCGCGAGTGAGATCATCGGTGAAGTGTGTTCATGGTGAGTTGGTAACGACTCACTAGACATACGTTGCTTGAATAACAATTAAAAGAACATCCCTATCAGTTCTCTTAACTCAAATAAGGATGACAAAATTCGTGACTCATGTCCAGTTTTGCTGCGGTTAAATAAGCCGAGAGTGAAGCGGAACAACGCGACGTAGGCTATATTCACATAAAATGTTAACACTGCAGTTCACAAAAGTTCATAATGTGCATGTGCTTTAATGCTTTGTCGGTTAAACATTTAATTTTAAATGCTGATGCGCTGTTCTAACGTGTGCGTTTCTCAGCGCGTACATGTGAAGCTCACATGCACTAAAAGCCTTTCTACCAGCGCCTGGATACTGGACTAAGTTATCTTTCGAGTATTATTGTGCTAATACTGTTAAATACACACAATATTTACATAAACAAAGTCGGTTGTCTAAAGTGAAGGCAAAATTGAGAGAAAATCTGTTTGTCAAATGCGTGTACATTAGACGTGTCGTGCTCAGCTTTTAAAGAGACAGTAGCAATTGTAAACACATTGCCTCTTGTCCTTAAAGGGATAGTTCACCCAATAATAAAAATGATCTCATTATTTACAGGCACTCTAATGTTGTTCCAACTGTATTAATTTCCTTCTAATATTTTTCTAATATTAATAGTTTGAAGAATGTGGGTATGATAACCAAACAGTAACCAAACAGTAGCTGGTCCCCATTGACTTCCAAAGGAGAAAAATATACTATGGAAGTCACTGGGGTACATCAACTGTTTGGTTACCCACATTCATCCAAATAACTTATTTTCAACAGAAGAAAAAAACAACTTGAGAGAGTAAATTATGACTATTTGAATTTGTTGTCAATTTTAATGTGAAATTGTTGTTTTTGTTCAAAGGACTAAACGTTTAGTCTTAAAAAAAAATCTTAAGTTTGTATTTTTATACATTTTATTTATCAGAACTTTAATATATTTTGATGTTCTTCTGTTCTGTTGTGACAATAAAAGAAACAAGTTTCTTTTTAAAATGCATTATCATATTATTTTAGTTAAAACTCATAAATAACTACAAATAACTAATGTTAGGGAAATTTGTTAATGTTTTGTTGCGCGTTTCTGAAAAAAAAATAAAAAATATCGTCCGATATATCGGAATATCGGATTTTAAAACCAACAAATATTTGTACCGGTATCGGCCTTCAAAATCCTTTATCGGTCGGGCTCTAGTACCCATCAAAAGTTTGTACACACCAATTGTAAAGTGTGTCCAAACTTACTGTACTATAATACACATAAATAATATTGCTACTGTATTATAATATACACATAAATAATATCGGCCGATATATCGGTATCTGGCTTTTTTTTATCGGTATCGGCATCGGCGCCCAAAAATCCATATCGGTCGGGCTCTACTAGAAACATGCTAAAACATGCTAGCAAACACTTAGCTAAGTGCTAAAGCATGCAAATGCTGCAATTAAATAGGAATTTGCTGTAACACAGGCATGGAATGTCCAATCTGCCCCAAATTTCACACGTTTGATAAGAGTCATGGCCTGAACACATCTACATGAGAATATTCAGTTATAGTAATAGCGCCACCTGCTGTCAACAGGAAGTGACATGTTTAACACTGTTGTGGTCTCCTAATAACATATAAAAAAGAGCCAGCAAGTGCTAAACAGGTTAGCAACATACTAGAAACATGCTAGCAAACACTTAGTTAAGTGCTAAAGCATGCTATTACTGCAATTAAATAGGAATTTGCTGTAACTCAGGCATGGAATGTCCAATCTGCCCTAAACTTCACACGTTTGATAAGAATCATGGCCTGAACACATGTCTATGCTCAAATTCAGTTATAGTAATAGCGCCACCTACTGGCAACAGGAAGTGACATGTTTAACACGTTGATGCCGTTCTAGCAACATGTTAAAAATGCCATTGAGTTCTAAACATGCTAGAAACATATTAAAACATGCTAGCAATACTTAGCTAAGTGCTAAAGCATGCTAATTCAATGAAACAGGACTTTGTTGTTACTCAAGAAGGCAATGTACAATCTACCCCAAACTTCACACGTTTGATAAGAGTTATCTCTTGAACACATGTCCATGCTCATATTTAGTTATAGTCATAGCGCCACCTGCTGGCAACAGGAAGTGACGTTTAACACTGTTCTTGACTCCTAATAACATATAAAAAAATGCCAGTAGGTGCTAAACATCCTACCAACATACTATAGACATGCTAAAACATACTAGCAAACACTTAGCTAAGTGCTAAAGAATGATATTACTGCAATTAAATATGAATTTGCTGTAACTCAAATGTCCAATCTGCCCCAAACTTCACACTTTTGATAAGCGTTCTGTCCTGAACACATGACCATGCTTATATTCAGTTACAGTCATAGCGCCACCTGCTGGCAACAGGAAGTGACATGTTTAACACTGTTATGGACTCCTAATAACATATAAAAAAGTGCCAGCAAGTGTTAAACATGCTAACAACATACTAGAAACATGCTAGCAAACTCTTAGCTAAGTGCTAAAGCATGCTATTATTGCAATTAAATAGGAATTTGCTGTAACTCAGGCATGGAATGTCCAATCTGCCCCAAACTTCACACTTTTGATAAGAGTCATGGCCTGAACACATCTACATGAGAATGTTCAGTTATAGTAATAGCGCCACCTACTGGCAACAGGAAGTGACATGTTTAACATGTTGATGCCGTTCTAGCAACATGTTAAAAATGCCATTGATTTCTAAACATGCTAGAAACATGTTAAAACATGCTAACAATGTTTAGCTAAGTGCTAAAGAATGCTAATTCAATGAAACATGACTTTGTTGTTACTCAAGAAGGCAATGTCCAATTTGCACCAAACTTCACACGTTTGATAAGAGTTCTGTCCTGAACACACATCCATGCTCATATTCAGTTATAGTCATAACGCCACCTACTGGCAACAGAAACTGACATGGTTAACACAGTAATGCAGTACTAACCACATAATTATTGTGTACTAAGCATGCTAGAAACAGACTAAACATGCTAGCAACACTTAGCTGAGTCATGAAGCATGCTATTATCACCATTATACAAAACATTTTGTAACTGACTTTGACATACTCTTACTATATATACCTCCTTAAATGTACATTTCCCAACCATGCTCTGTCTTCCTAAAGCCACCGAGTGTTGATGGCACGGGTGCGAGGGCCCTTTCATCGCTGCTTGCAGCTTTAATTATTATTATTATTATTATTTTGTCAACCTTTCGGCCACTTTTGGGGCCCTTAACATGCTCGAAAACTCTTGAAATTTTGCACACAGGTCAGAACCCGCGGCCATCAGGGCCGGACTGAAGCTGGTACCCGGGCGTGGCAGGGGGGCTCGACAGCGCCCCCTGGAACGGGATCCGAACACTTGTCCATAAATCAGACACGCTTGCATGTAATAATATGAAACTCGGTACACATATAGAACTCATCGGGCCGAACAACTTTCGTGCTCTAAGTTTTACGCCAGCCCAACAGGAAGTCGGCTATTTAGGGTTGTTTGGAAACGCATGCTGTGGAATTTAATGTACTCCTCCAAGGGAATTCATCGATTCGCCTCCAAACTCGGTGTGCATGAAGTCAAGACATTGAGGATGCTAAATTGCGGACGGATTTTTGATATCTCGAACGGTTTGGCCGTGGCGAGGAAACGAATTTATGGCGAAAAAATGAAACAGGAAGTGTGTTATAACTTCTGCATACATTAACTGATCTTGATGAAACTTCAGCAGTGTGTTCGTTGTAAGAGGCCGATCGCACAGATGTGACTATTGTGAGTCAAAGTTATAGCGCCACCAACAGGCAGCAGGAAGTACATCACTATTAAAATGCTTTGAAATCACTGTCTTATTTTTACCAGATTTGCTTTATGTGTACAATGTAGACACACGGCAGATGTAAACCTGTGAAAGGATTATTGATATCTTAGATACTGTTGCCGTGGCAACGCATCAAACTTTAATATTCTTTTTTTATGCTTTTGAGACTCTTAACATACTTGAAATTGCATGAAACTCGACAGACACATCACATTTATTATCCAGTAGACATGTGCAAAGTTTCAGAAACGGGCGTGGTGAGGGGCTCAGTAGCGCCACCTTTAGTCATAAGTGGGGGTGTTAGTTTTATCAACAGCAACAAAACTTGGTATGTGTATTGTTCTCATCAAGACGGACAACTTTCTAATTTACATGAACCATCTCTGACCAACAGGAAGAGAGATATTTTGGTTTGAATGTGGATTTTCTGAAGAATTTTCTCTCCCTCTCTGTGTCTGTGTGTGTGTGAGGGGAGGGGGGGATTTGACTATTGCTTTTATATTGTTAATCAAGGTTTCAGGGGCTTTTGGGGTCCTTAACGTGCTCAAAAACTCTTGAAACTTTGCACACAGGTCAGAACCCACGGCCATCAGGGCCGGGCTGAAGCTGGGACCCGGGCGTGGCTGGGGGGCTCAACAGCGCCCCCTTGAACGGGGTTCTAAAACTTGATCCATATATCAAACACGCTCGCATGAATTAATATGAAACTCGGTACACATATAGATCTCATCGGGCCGAACAACTTTACCCCGGTCAAGTTTTACGCCAGCCCAACAGGAAGTCGGCTATTATGGGTTGTTTGGAAAACGCTTGCTGTGGAATGTGAAATACTCCTCCTAGAAAATTCACCGTGCCCCCTTCAAACTCGGTGTGGATGTAGTCAAGACATTGAGGATGCTAAATTGCGGACGGATTTTTGATATCTCGAATGGTTTGGCTGTGGCGAGGAATCGAATTTATGGCGAGAAAAGAGAAACACGGAAGTGGAATAACTTCTGCATACATTAACTGATCTTGATGAAACTTCAGCAGTGTGTTCGTGGTAAGAGGCCGATCAGATGGATGTAGCTATTGTGAGTCAAAGTTATAGCGCCACCAACTGGCAGCAGGAAGTGTGTCACTTTCAACATGCTTTTGACAAAAGTGGGGGGGGGTTAGTTTTAACTACAGTAAAGAAAAAATAGTTTGTATATTGTTCTCATCAAGCCGGACAACTTTCTAATTTACATTCAATAGCTCTGGCCATCAGGAAGTCAGATATTTTGGTCTGAATGTGGATTTTTTTGCAAAATCAGCCTCTGAATTTTTAGCCACTCCTCTTAAACTATTTATTTTATTCGTACCAAACTTTTTCAACATGATGAAACTACATTAAATATGCTAAATTGTGAATGGATAATAAATATCTCAAACGGTTTTGCTATGGCGAGGGATTAAATAATGTCCAAAAAGGAAACACTAAAAATCTTCTAAAAATGTAATTATATACCATTTATTTCTATATAAAAGTATACAAATATCACAACTAAACCCATTTTATTCTGTTTTTGCAATTCAAGAAGAATGAAAAAGTTAAAACAGGCTATTTAGTGCTATTTGGTTCAACAAAAAAGCAAACATAGGGCTATACTGCCCTCTTGTGTCCAAAAGGACATCAAAATAGTATATAAAACTTTTTACCAGGTAGGCCAATATTGTATTTAAATATACATGTATTAGGTATGTGTCTGAGGATATTTTCCCACCGGTTAATCGACGTGTGACACGAGTGGGTGCTTTTAAATCGCTAATATAATAGTGTAAGAAAAATAATGATAATGTTGCACACACAAATCACACACATGTGGGAAAGAATGATGCTTTTAAACAACACTAAACCGCCATTAGGTGTCGCCAGGCATCCATCTTAATAAGCGAGTCATTGATTCATTCGTTCAAACGATTCGTTCGAATGAGTCGATCATGATTAAGACAGATGTTTATGGATTGATCATTCAATCTTTGAGTCAACCGATTCGTTAAAAATGCTGAATCGTTCAGTTATGAGAAAACACGTGATGCGTGATGGTTCTGCCGTGATCTTTGTTTAACTATTTTCGCTGCTGAAACAGAACAAAAACAGTCAACATTGCATCTAAAATGTAAGTGACTTAATTGTAACTGTTTATTAACCTGTTGTATGAAATCTAGGGGTGGGAGAAAAAATTTATTCTTAGATGCATCGCGATGCGGACGTGGACGATTCTGAATCGATTCACAAATGTCAAAAAATCGATTCTCTAAAAAAATATTTTTCTAATAACGTAATATAATAATAATAATAATATAATAATAATAATAATAACGGGGTGGTGTGGCGCAATGGATAAGACACCTGCCTTTGGTGTGAGAGACCCGGGTTCGAATCCACTGTGAGACACCAATGTGTCCCTGAGCAAGACACTTAACCCCTAGTTGCTCCAGAGGCGTACGACCTCTGACATATATAGCAATTGTAAGTCGCTTTGGATAAAAGCGTCAGCTAAATGAATAAATGTAAATGTAAATGTAAATATTGACGGAAGGCAAAAGGCGGAACTCTAAGCGGACGTGCGTGCAGTCTGTGGCGCGCACATAACAGAGAAGTTTCTTCTGCTCACCAAGGCTGCATTTATTTGATTAAAAATACAAACAAAAACAGTAATATTGTAAAATAATATTCCAATTTAAAACAGCTGCTTTCTATTTTAATATATTTTAAACTGTTATTTATTCCTGTGATCAAAGCTGAGTTTTCAGCATCATTACTCCAGTCGTCACTGTCACATGATCCTTCAGAAATTATTCTAATATGATGATTGATACTCAAGAAACATTCATTATTATTTTAAATGTCGAAAACAGTTGTGTACAGTCTTTGATGAATAGAAAGTTCAAAAGAACAGCATTTATCTGAAATCTAAAGCTTTTGTAACGTTAAACACTACCGCTCAAAAGTTTTGGGTTAGTAATAATTAAAATTTTATTTTTTGGGGAAATAAATAAAATAAATCAGTACTTTTATTTATGAAGGATGAGTTAAACTGATCAACAGTTACAGTAAAGACATTTATAATGTTAAAAATATATATATTTGAAATATATGCTGTTCTTTTGAACTTTACATTCATCAAAGCATTTTGAAAAAAAAAAAAAATCTGTACACAACTGTTTTCAACATTGAAAATAATAATGAATATTTATTGAGCATCAATCATCATATTAGTATGATTTCTGAAGGATCATGTGACACTGAAGACTGGAGTAATGATGCTGAAAACTCAACTTTGATCACAGAAATGAATTACTATGTAAAATATTTAAAAATTGAAAACAGCTGTTTTAAATTGGAATAATATTTCACAATATTACTGTTTTTGTTTGTATTTTTAATCAATAAATGCAGCCTTGGTGAGCAGAAGAGACTTCTCCTAAAAACATTAAAAATCTTACTGACCCCAAACTTTTGAACAATAATATATATATATATATATATATATATATATATATATATATATATATATATATATATATATATATATATATATATATATATATAAATATAGCTGCGAGCAGCGATGGGGGGCCAAAGCCGGCGTTACCGCCACCCCGGTGCCTTTAGGTAACTAAAGGCACCGGGGTTGCGGTGCCACCGGCTTGGGCCCGTAATCGCTGCTCGCAGCTATATTTATTATTATTATTATTCTTATTTTTCTGTCAACCTTTCGGGCACTTTTGGGGCCTTTAACATGCTCGAAAACTCTTGAAATTTTGCACACAGGTCAGAACCTGCGGCCATCAGGGCCGAGCTGAAGCTGGTACCCGGGCGTGGCAGGGGGGCTCAACAGCGCCCCCTTGAACGGGGTCCGAAAACTTGGTCCATAAATCAGACACGCTTGCATGTAATAATATGAAACTCAATACACATATAGATCTCATCGGGCCAAACAACTTTCGTACTTTTACTTTTTACGCCAGCCCAACAGGAAGTCGGCTATTATGGGTTGTTTGGAAACGCATGCTGTGGAATTTAATGTACTCCTCCTAGGGAACTCATCCATTCGCCTCCAAACTCAGTCAGCATGAAGTCAAGACATTGAGGATGCTAAATTGCGGACGGATTTTTGATATCTCGAACGGTTTGGCCGTGGCGAGGACACGAATTTATGGCGAATAATGGAAACAGGAAGTGTGTTATAACTTCTGCATACATTAACTGATCTTGATTAAACTTCAGCAGTGTGTTCGTTGTAAGAGGCCGATCACATGGATGTGACTATTGTGAGTCAAAGTTATAGCGCCACCAACTGGCAGCAGGAAGTGTGTCACTTTCAAAATGCTTTGAAATCACCCTCTTATTTTTACCCGATTTGCTTCAAACTTTATGTGTATAATGTAGACACACGGCAGATGTAGACCTGTGAAAGGTTTATTGATATCTTAAATACTGTTGCCGTGGCAACGCATCAAACTTTAATATTCTTTTCAGATGCTTTTGAGACTCTTAACATACTTGAAATTGGATGAAACTCGACAGACACATCACATTTATTATCCAGTAGACATGTGCAAAGTTTCAGAAACGGGCGTGGTGAGGGGCTCAGTAGCGCCACCTTTAGTCAAAAATGGGAGCTTAGTTTTAAGTAGAGTCACAAAAATCGTTATGTATATTGTTCTCATCAAGCCGGACAACTTTCTAATTTATAGTCATAAGCTGTGACCAACAGGAAGTGAGATATTTTGGTTTGAATGTGATTTTTTGGAGAATTCTCTCCCTCTCTCTCTCTGCCTCTGCGTCTCTGTGTGTGTGAGGGGTGGGGGGATTTGTCTTTTGAGTGAGATTTGTTTAAAATTCCTTTTTTTCAAGGTTTCAGGGTCTTTTGGGGCCTTTAACGTGCTCGAAAACTCTTGAAACTTTGCACACAGGTCAGAACCCGCGGCCATCAGGGCCGGGTTGAAGCTGGTACCCGGGCGTGGCAGGGGGGCTCAACAGCGCCCCCTGGAACGGGATCCGAACACTTGTCCATAAATCAAACACACTTGCATGTAATGATATGAAACTCGGTACACATATAGATCTCATCGGGCCGAACAACTTTCGTGCTCTAAATTTTATGCCAGCCCAACAGGAAGTCAGCAATTATGGGTTGTTTGGAGAACGCTTGCTGTGGAATTTGAAACACTTCTCCTAGAGAATTAATTAAATCGCCACCAAACTCGGTGTGCATGAAGTCAAGACATTGAGGATGCTAAATTGCGGACGGATTTTTGATATCTCAAACGGTTTGGCCGTGGCGAGGACACAAATTTATGGCGAGAAAAGAGAAACACGAAGTGTTATAACTTCTGCACACATTAACTGATCTTGATGAAACTTCAGCAGTGTGTTCGTGGTAAGAGGCCGATCAGATGGATGTGACTATTGTGAGTCAAAGTTATAGCGCCACCAACTGGCAGCAGGAAGTGTGTCACTTTCAAAATGTTTTTGACAAAAGTGGGGGGGTTAGTTTTACCCACAATTACAAAAATCAGTACGTATATTGGTCTCATCGAGCCGGACAACTTTCTAATTGACAGTTATTAGCTACGACCAACAGGGTGTCAAATATTTTGGTCTGAATATGGATTTTTTGTTAAATCAGCCTCTGAGTTTTTAGTTACTCCTCCTAAAAGGTTTATTTTGTTCCCACCAAACTTTTTCAACATGATAAAAATATATTAATGATGCTAAATTGTAAACGGATATTGAATATCTCAAACGGTTTTGCTATGGCGAGGGATTAAATTAATGTCAAAAAGGAAGCAGGAAACATCTCATAACTTCTAAAAATGTAATTATACACCATTTATTTTTATATAAAATTATACAAATATTAGAACTAAACCTATTTTATTCTGTTTTTGCAATTCAAGAAGTATGAAAAAGTTAAAAACAGGCTATTTAGTGCTATTTGGTTCAACAAAAAAGCAAACATAGGGCTATACTGCCCTCTTGTGTCCAAAAGGATATCAAAATAGTATATAAAACGTTTTACTAGGTAGGCCTATTGTATTTAAATATAAATTTATTAGGTATATGACTGTGAGGATATTTTCCCATCGGTTAATCGACGTGTGACACGAGCGGGTGCTTTTAAATCGCTAATATAAAAGTGAAAGTAAAAAACGGACGTCCGCACGGACATTGATAATGGTGCACGTTGAAAAAAATGATACTTTTAAACATAACACTAAACCGCCATTAGGTGTCGCCAGGCGACCATCTTAATGAGCGAGTCATTGATTCATTCGTTCAAACGATTCGTTCCAATGACTGAGTCATTCATGATTGAGACAGATGTTTATGGATTGACCATTGAATCTTTAAGTCAACCGATTCGTTTCAAAATGTGAATCATTCAGTAATGAGAAAACAAGTTGCTGTGAGATGCGCAATGGTTCTGCTGTGATCTTTGTTTTTGTTCTGTTTCAGCAGCAAAAATAGTTAAACAGTCAATATTGCATCTAAAATGTAAGTGACTTAATTGTAACTGTTTATTAACCTGTTGTATGAAATCAATGTCACAGTTTCAATCGTGATTGTATTCAGGAAATAGTTGCCTACTCGTCAAGTGAGGTTGCTTAACTCTATCATATGTTATAAAATATATAAAAACTCCATATTTGTAATTTTTATAGTCAGTATGTTGTTAACTGGTTTGCTTTTTTGTGTGCTGCGCTCATTTGTTTACAATTCTCCTGGAGAAGCAGCATGAGCCTCAGCAGTGCAACCTTGTTACCATTGATCAGTAATACATTCATTTTTAACTGCTGATTGCAACTTAAAATGAATGTAATGAAATTAGAATAATGTCTCGTTTTAGTGACTCCCAAGTTATTTTTTTGTTATTGACATTCTAATCAGGCTATACTCTGGTCGGGCAAGTAAAATTCTCTTTCAGGTAGGCCTATTGTATTTATATATAAATATATTAGGGATGTGACTGTGATAAAATTTTCCCACCGGTTAATCGACGTGTGACACCGCTGAGGGCTTTTAAATCGCTAACTATAGTATACTATATACTAGTAAAATACAGACGTCCGCACAGACATTGATAATGGTGCGGAGTAGAGCGAGCATTTTCAATGTATTCCTATGGATGTAGGAATTAACTAAAACATTTTATTTATGTTTTTGTGTCCACTGTTCAACCGCAACCGCGTCACACACACACACACATTCCAGAATTGCAATCTTGACATCGCAGCCTCTTCATTATAGCCCTAATACAATATAATAATAAAAATAGTCAACCTAACATAAACGAATTACACTGCTCTGTTTAAATAGTCAGTAGTACAATTTGTACCATTCACAGAAAGCAGAGCTCCACTGTGATGTTTCCAAGCACATTTTTGCGCGTGTGAAGAGGATGATTTTTTCCATCGATATTGGAACACGAGTGAAGTACAAAGCCTATAATAAAGAATAGTTTAGAATCCAAATACATCGCAAATATTGAAACATTGTGATTCTAATGAGAGGGTTACGTGAGACCTACACTGCTTACTTTCGTTTTTATTTTTACATTAAATTTAAAGGATTTGTTGTAGAATATTTTGAGTGTATCATAAAATCAGAATAAGGTAAGACAAGTAATATTTTCTGTCTTATATATATATATATATATATATATATATATATATATATATATATATATGTATATGTATGTGTGTGTGTGTGTGTATATATATATATATATACATAGATAGATAGATAGATAGATATTTATATATATATATATATATATATATATATATATATATATAATGTATATATGTGTGTGTGTATATATATATATATATATATATATATATATAAATATAGCTGCGAGCAGCGATGGAGGGCCAAAGCCGGCGGCACCGCCATCCCCGATGCCTTTAGGTAACTAAAGGCTCCGGGGTTGCGGTGCCACCGGCTTGGGCCCGTAATCGCTGCTCGCAGCTATATTTATTATTATTATTATTTTTCTGTCAACCTTTCGGGCACTTTTGAGACCCTTAACGTGCTCGAAAACTCTTGAAACTTTGCACACGGGTCAGAACCCGCGGCCATCAGGGCCGGGCTGAAGCTGGTACCCGGGCGTGGCAGGGGGGCTCGACAGCGCCCCCTTGAACAGGGTCCGAAAACTTGGTCCATAAATCAGACACGCTTGCATGTAATAATATGAAACTCGGTACACATATAGATCTCATCGGGCCGAACAACTTTCGTACTTTTACTTTTTATGCCAGCCCAACAGGAAGTCGGCTATTATGGGTTGTTTTGAAATGCATGCTGTGGAATTTAATGTACTCCTCCTAGGGAACTCATCCATTCGCCTCCAAACTCAGTCAGCATGAAGTCAAGACATTGAGGATGCTAAATTGCGGACGGATTTTTGATATCTCGAACGGTTTGGCCGTGGCGAGGACACGAATTTATGGCGAATAATGGAAACAGGAAGTGTGTTATAACTTCTGCATACATTAACTGATCTTGATTAAACTTCAGCAGTGTGTTTGTTGTAAGAGGCCGATCACATGGATGTGACTATTGTGAGTCAAAGTTATAGCGCCACCAACTGGCAGCAGGAAGTGTGTCACTTTCAAAATGCTTTGAAATCACCCTCTTATTTTTACCCGATTTGCTTCAAACTTTATGTGTATAATGTAGACACACGGCAGATGTAGACCTGTGAAAGGTTTATTGATATCTTAAATACTGTTGCCGTGGCAACGCATCAAACTTTAATATTCTTTTCAGATGCTTTTGAGACTCTTAACATACTTGAAATTGGATGAAACTCGACAGACACATCACATTTATTATCCAGTAGACATGTGCAAAGTTTCAGAAACGGGCGTGGTGAGGGGCTCAGTAGCGCCACCTTTAGTCAAAAATGGGAGCTTAGTTTTAAGTAGAGTCACAAAAATCGTTATGTATATTGTTCTCATCAAGCCGGACAACTTTCTAATTTATAGTCATAAGCTGTGACCAACAGGAAGTGAGATATTTTGGTTTGAATGTGATTTTTTGGAGAATTCTCTCCCTCTCTCTCTCTGCCTCTGCGTCTCTGTGTGTGTGAGGGGTGGGGGGATTTGTCTTTTGAGTGAGATTTGTTTAAAATTCCTGTTTTTCAAGGTTTCAGGGTCTTTTGGGGCCTTTAACGTGCTCGAAAACTCTTGAAACTTTGCACACAGGTCAGAACCCGCGGCCATCAGGGCCGGGCTGAAGCTGGTACCCGGGCGTGGCAGGGGGGCTCAACAGCGCCCCCTGGAACGGGATCCGAACACTTGTCCATAAATCAAACACACTTGCATGTAATGATATGAAACTCGGTACACATATAGATCTCATCGGGCCGAACAACTTCCGTGCTCTAAATTTTACGCCAGCCCAACAGGAAGTCGGCAATTATGGGTTGTTTGGAGAACGCTTGCTGTGGAATTTGAAACACTTCTCCTAGAGAATTAATTAAATCGCCACCAAACTCGGTGAGCATGAAGTCAAGACATTGAGGATGCTAAATTGCGGACGGATTTTTGATATCTCAAACGGTTTGGCCGTGGCGAGGACACGAATTTATGGCGAGAAAAGAGAAACACGAAGTGTTATAACTTCTGCACACATTAACTGATCTTGATGAAACTTCAGCAGTGTGTTCGTGGTAAGAGGGCGATCAGATGGATGTGACTATTGTGAGTCAAAGTTATAGCGCCACCAACTGGCAGCAGGAAGTGTGTCACTTTCAAAATGTTTTTGACAAAAGTGGGGGGGTTAGTTTTACCCACAATTACAAAAATCAGTACGTATATTGGTCTCATCGAGCCGGACAACTTTCTAATTGACAGTTATTAGCTACGACCAACAGGGTGTCAGCTATTTTGGTCTGAATATGGATTTTTTGTTAAATCAGCCTCTGAGTTTTTAGTTACTCCTCCTAAAAGGTTTATTTTATTCCCACCAAACTTTTTCAACATGATAAAAATATATTACTGATGCTAAATTGTAAACGGATATTGAATATCTCAAACGGTTTTGCTATGGCGAGGGATTAAATTAATGTCAAAAAGGAAGCAGGAAACATCTCATAACTTCTAAAAATGTAATTATACACCATGTATTTTTATATAAAAATATTAGAACTAAACCTATTTTATTCTGTTTTTGCAATTCAAGAAGTATGAAAAAGTTAAAAACAGGCTATTTAGTGCTATTTGGTTCAACAAAAAAGCAAACATAGGGCTATACTGCCCTCTTGTGTCCAAAAGGATATCAAAATACTATATAAAACGTTTTACTAGGTAGGCCTATTGTATTTAAATATAAATGTATTAGGTATATGACTGTGAGGATATTTTCCCATCGGTTAATCGACGTGTGACACGAGCGGGTGCTTTTAAATCGCTAACTATAGTATACTATATACTAGTAAAATACAGACGTCCGCACAGACATTGATAATGGTGCGGAGTAGAGCGAGCATTTTCAATGTATTCCTATGGATGTAGGAATTAACTAAAACATTTTATTTATGTTTTTGTGTCCACTGTTCAACCGCAACCGCGTCACACACACACACACATTCCAGAATTGCAATCTTGACATCGCAGCCTGTTCATTATAGCCCTAATACAATATAATAATAAAAATAGTCAACCTAACATAAACGAATTACACTGCTCTGTTTAAATAGTCAGTAGTACAATTTGTACCATTCACAGAAAGCAGAGCTCCACTGTGATGTTTCCAAGCACATTTTTGTGCGTGTGAAGAGGATGATTTTTTCCATCGATATTGGAACACGAGTGAAGTACAAAGCCTATAATAAAGAATAGTTTAGCATCCAAATACATCGCAAATATTGAAACATTTTGATTCTAATGAGAGGGTTACGTGAGACCAACACTGCTTACTTTCGTTTTTATTTTTACATTAAATTTAAAGGATTTGTTGTGGAATATTTTGAGTGTATCATAAAATCAGAATAAGGTAAGACAAGTAATATTTTCTGTCTTATATATATATATATATACGTGTATATATATATATATATATATATATATATATGTATGTATGTATATGTATATGTATGTGTGTGTGTGTATATATATATATATATATATATATATATATATATATAGATAGATAGATAGATAGATATTTATATACATATATATATATATATATATATATATATATATATATATATATAAATATAGCTGCGAGCAGCGATGGAGGGCCAAAGCCGGCGGCACCGCCATCCCCGGTGCCTTTAGGTAACTAAAGGCTCCGGGGTTGCGGTGCCACCGGCTTGGGCCCGTAATCGCTGCTCGCAGCTATATTTATTATTATTATTATTATTTTTCTGTCAAACTTTCGGGCACTTTTGGGGCCTTTAACATGCTCGAAAACTCTTGAAATTTTGCACACAGGTCAGAACCTGCGGCCATCAGGGCCGGGCTGAAGCTGGTACCCGGGCGTGGCAGGGGGGCTCAACAGCGCCCCCTTGAACGGGGTCCGAAAACTTGGTCCATAAATCAGACACGCTTGCATGTAATAATATGAAACTCAATACACATATAGATCTCATCGGGCCAAACAACTTTCGTACTTTTACTTTTTACGCCAGCCCAACAGGAAGTCGGCTATTATGGGTTGTTTGGAAACGCATGCTGTGGAATTTAATGTACTCCTCCTAGGGAACTCATCCATTCGCCTCCAAACTCAGTCAGCATGAAGTCAAGACATTGAGGATGCTAAACTGCGGACGGATTTTTGATATCTCGAACGGTTTGGCCGTGGCGAGGACACGAATTTATGGCGAATAATGGAAACAGGAAGTGTGTTATAACTTCTGCATACATTAACTGATCTTGATTAAACTTCAGCAGTGTGTTCGTTGTAAGAGGCCGATCACATGGATGTGACTATTGTGAGTCAAAGTTATAGCGCCACCAACTGGCAGCAGGAAGTGTGTCACTTTCAAAATGCTTTGAAATCACCCTCTTATTTTTACCCGATTTGCTTCAAACTTTATGTGTATAATGTAGACACACGGCAGATGTAGACCTGTGAAAGGTTTATTGATATCTTAAATACTGTTGCCGTGGCAACGCATCAAACTTTAATATTCTTTTCAGATGCTTTTGAGACTCTTAACATACTTGAAATTGGATGAAACTCGACAGACACATCACATTTATTATCCAGTAGACATGTGCAAAGTTTCAGAAACGGGCGTGGTGATGGGCTCAGTAGCGCCACCTTTAGTCAAAAATGGGAGCTTAGTTTTAAGTAGAGTCACAAAAATCGTTATGTATATTGTTCTCATCAAGCCGGACAACTTTCTAATTTATAGTCATAAGCTGTGACCAACAGGAAGTGAGATATTTTGGTTTGAATGTGATTTTTTGGAGAATTCTCTCCCTCTCTCTCTCTGCCTCTGCGTCTCTGTGTGTGTGAGGGGTGGGGGATTTGTCTTTTGAGTGAGATTTGTTTAAAATTCCTGTTTTTCAAGGTTTCAGGGTCTTTTGGGGCCTTTAACGTGCTCGAAAACTCTTGAAACTTTGCACACAGGTCAGAACCCGCGGCCATCAGGGCCGGGCTGAAGCTGGTACCCGGGCGTGGCAGGGGGGCTCAACAGCGCCCCCTGGAACGGGATCCGAACACTTGTCCATAAATCAAACACACTTGCATGTAATGATATGAAACTCGGTACACATATAGATCTCATCGGGCCGAACAACTTTCGTGCTCTAAATTTTATGCCAGCCCAACAGGAAGTCAGCAATTATGGGTTGTTTGGAGAACGCTTGCTGTGGAATTTGAAACACTTCTCCTAGAGAATTAATTAAATCGCCACCAAACTCGGTGTGCATGAAGTCAAGACATTGAGGATGCTAAATTGCGGACGGATTTTTGATATCTCAAACGGTTTGGCCGTGGCGAGGACACGAATTTATGGTGAGAAAAGAGAAACACGAAGTGTTATAACTTCTGTACACATTAACTGATCTTGATGAAACTTCAGCAGTGTGTTCGTGGTAAGAGGCCGATCAGATGGATGTGACTATTGTGAGTCAAAGTTATAGCGCCACCAACTGGCAGCAGGAAGTGTGTCACTTTCAAAATGTTTTTGACAAAAGTGGGGGGGTTAGTTTTACCCACAATTACAAAAATCAGTACGTATATTGGTCTCATCGAGCCGGACAACTTTCTAATTGACAGTTATTAGCTACGACCAACAGGGTGTCAGATATTTTGGTCTGAATATGGATTTTTTGTTAAATCAGCCTCTGAGTTTTTAGTTACTCCTCCTAAAAGGTTTATTTTGTTCCCACCAAACTTTTTCAACATGATAAAAATATATTAATGATGCTAAATTGTAAACGGATATTGAATATCTCAAACGGTTTTGCTATGGCGAGGGATTAAATTAATGTTAAAAAGGAAGCAGGAAACATCTCATAACTTCTAAAAATGTAATTATACACCATTTATTTTTATATAAAATTATACAAATATTAGAACTAAACCTATTTTATTCTGTTTTTGCAATTCAAGAAGTATGAAAAAGTTAAAAACAGGCTATTTAGTGCTATTTGGTTCAACAAAAAAGCAAACATAGGGCTATACTGCCCTCTTGTGTCCAAAAGGATATCAAACTAGTATATAAAACGTTTTACTAGGTAGGCCTATTGTATTTAAATATAAATTTATTAGGTATATGACTGTGAGGATATTTTCCCATCGGTTAATCGGCGTGTGACACGAGCGGGTGCTTTTAAATCGCTAATATAAAAGTGAAAGTAAAAAACGGACGTCCGCACGGACATTGATAATGGTGCACGTTGGAAAAAATGATACTTTTAAACATAACACTAAACCGCCATTAGGTGTCGCCAGGCGACCATCTTAATGAGCGAGTCATTGATTCATTCGTTCAAACGATTCGTTCCAATGACTGAGTCATTCATGATTGAGACAGATGTTTATGGATTGACCATTGAATCTTTAA